>NC_133325.1:664505269-664805269 GCF_042186555.1 Aquarana catesbeiana | reverse complement strand
ACGCTTGGAGAAAAGCTGAGTTAGACTTACCGGTAACTCCTTTTCTGAGAGTCTTCCAGGACAGCCAGATTCCCACCCGGTATTGTCTGAAGTTATGTGTATTATGCATATGTTTTGCAGGGTCCTACGGTTCTTGAGAATACTGACATGGGCCTGGAGGACCGCCCTTTTATCTGGTGGGGGTGACGTGTTTCCTGTCCTGGTAGGAGGAGCCCAAGGTCTCATGGGCTGTCCTGGAAGACTCTCAGAAAAGGAGTTACCGGTAAGTCTAACTCAGCTTTTTACTCTTACTCTCCATTTGCGACGTTTAAAAAAATTCTACAGGTTGCATGTTTTGAGTTAGAGGATTTTTTGTGCTATAATTATTGCTCTCGCACTGATTGCGGTGATACCTCACTTGTGGTTTGAACACTGTTTTCATATGTAGGCACTAATTACGTATGCGTTCTTTTCGCTTTTTATTTTTACACTGTTTAAAAAAAAAAAAAAATTGTCACTTTTATTCCTACTACAAGGAATGTAAACATCCCTTGTAATAGAAAAAAGCATGACAGGACCTCTTAAATAAGAGATCTGGGGTCAAAAAGACCTCAGATCTCATATTTACTCTAAAATCCAATAAAAAAATAATTTTAGTGCTTTCTTTTGGTGGTATTTGATCACCTCTGCGGTTTTTATTTTTTGCGCTATAAACAAAAAAAAAAAGCGACAATTTTGAAAAAAACGCATTATTTTTTGCTATAATATCCCCCCAATGTTTTATTTTTTTTTTTCCCTCAGTTTAGGCTGGTACGTATTCTTCTACATATTTTTGGTAAAAAAAATCGCAATAAGCGTCTGACTGGTTTGCGCAAAAGTTATAGCATCTACAAAATAGGGGATAGATTTATGGCATTTTTATTAATTTTTTTTTTTACTAGTAATGGCGGCGATCAACGATTTTTATCGTGACTGCGACATTATTGCGGAGACATCGGACAATTTTTTTGACACATTTTTGGGACCATTGGCATTAATACAGCGATCAATGCAAAAAAATTGCTTTAATTACTGTAAAAAATGTCACTGGCAGTGAAAAAAAAGTAAAGGGAATCACTCCCTAGGACACATTTAACCCCTACAGCGCTGTAGGGGTTAAGTGTGTTCTAGGGAGTGATTCTAATGGGGGGGGGGGGGGGTGCTGTGTGTGACACATCACTGATCACCGCTCTCGATTACAGGGAGTGGTGATCAGTGACAGTGTCGTTAGGCAGAACGGGGAGATGCTTGTTTACATTAGCATCTCCCTATTCTTCCTCACAGTGAGATGATTGCGGGACCCACGGTCACGGAGCTCCCGCAAGCCGCCTCTTGAAGGGCCACGTTAATCTGCCTGTACGTGCCCTTCTGCCGTGGTTAATGCTTTTTTGGGACCAGTGGATGTTGTCTGTAGAGCAATTGACTGTGTCAGAATTTTTTTAATTTGTATTTTCTTTTTATTAGGGATGCACCAAAACATATCGGCCAAAAATGGCCCTTTCGGCAAAAAGCCAAAAGAGAATTTTTGCAGATACCGAACGGGGCGGGGCCTGGGCAGGGGTGGGGCTCCGCCCCCAGTGCCGCCTATCAGTTTAAATGCATGGGGGGCCGCTGCCTGTTTGATTACAGCTCCAGGAACATCACAGCTTCCATTTCAATAGCTGTGTGTTCCCTGCTGCGCGCCGTCACATACAACCCCCCCCCCTTGTCCGTGCACTTTGATAGACAGATCACCTGTCCCATTGGATGGCTCCAAATACAGAAGGGGGAGATATTTCAAAGGTAAGGATACATGTATATACCTTTTAGATCAGCACTATGCCAGTACTTTGTAAAAATGATGAGCGTGGGTTTACATCCACTTTAAAGTGGATGTAAACCCTCACATATACTCAGTGAAGTAAACAACCTCAGATGATGCACAGGGATTAAACAAATCCTCCTACATAAGTTTTACTTGTATATATCGGCTGTCTTCAGCTTTATATACTGCATGTGCTGTTAGCATTTTCTCTTCCTGATTCACATGTGGGTGTGGATTCTTGCCATACACTGTGAGACAGCTGATTGGAGGAAAGGCACCCCCCCCCCCATCCCCCTCTACATAGGCAGAGACTTGCAGAGCTGTGCTGTGAATAGACCAGCGATCTGCTAATCTATTATAGCACCCACCCTGACACAAAATTCAGGTTGGTTTTATCACAGTTGATGGAGAACTTGTCAGAAGTTATTATGCTGATAACTGAAGAATGGAGCAGGAGAAAGCTATGGACTTGGGGCTTTGAAGAGATATAAGAAAACACTGCAGATATGTGCCCAGCTCAAATTTCATGAATGGGGTTTACATCCACTTTAATTAAACAAGTTGAAGTTAGAAGCTGATTGGCTACCATGCACAGCTACACCAGATTCTGAGTGCACCAGTTTTAGTAAATCAACCCCACAGTGTACATGAATACTTGCATGATACAAAGTAGCTACTGTATTTCATAGTTGTAACAAAACTCTGAAGTTTGGTAGAGCGTAGACTGATGCATTCATTTTTTTTTTTTTTTCTGTTTTGGATTGAGTGGAGATTAGAACACTTGTCAGGCTTTTATTGCTGTGTCATTATTTGCCATGTTTACTGTTATCACCAAAAGTGAAAGTAAGAGAAAATCCCAAATTTGGTTGACACCAGAACAAGACTAGAGACGAAATCTGAGGCTGTTTAGTTGTGGTGACCACAGTGCTGTTTCTTGGCCTAGGCCGACAAGGCCCAGGCCTAGGGCGGCACTTTGAGGGGGGCGGCAAAAACCGCCCCCGCCGACCCATCTTTCCGAGCCTCGGCTCCCGCGGCCGCGTCCCGCACAAATACAGCGGCCGCGGGGCACGTGTAACTATTATGGGCAGTAAGTTTGCCGTGCTTGGCCGAGAGGGGGCGGGGGGCGCAACCTGACTGGCGGAGGCGGAGCCGGAGCCTTATGCTCCGCCCACCCTCCTCCGTGCAGCGTTCTACTCTGCGTCGTCTCCCAGGTCCGAGGCGGGGTCTATCGAAGAGGAGGCGGAGAATATCCTCACCTCCCTAATCATCACTGGAAGGGTCGGGATGGCCCAGAATCGAGGAAGAGATCCAGAGATGGCTCATCCCACTGCAGGTAGTACAATGTTGAGCTCTCAGGATACCCCTCTGATCGGGTAAATGTATATCCATCCTCCCCCATACATAGAATGCTCTCCAAGTAGTCAGTGTTCCCCTATACATTAACCACCTCCTCCCCCCACACACACACACATATATATATTTGAAGCTCTCATATACCTCCCCTCCATGCGGTAATAGATTACCACCCCCCTCCATGCAGTCATACATTACCCCCACCCCCCTCCATGCAGTCATACATTACCCCCACCCCCCTCCATGCAGTCATACATTACCCCCACCCCCCTCCATGCAGTCATACATTACCCCCACCCCCCTCCATGCAGTCATACATTACCCCCACCGCCCTCCATGCAGTCATACATTACCCCCACCGCCCTCCATGCAGTCATACATTACCCCCACCCCCCTCCATGCAGTCATACATTGCTCTTTGATTCATCTCACTCCTTGTGGTCACAAATCCCCCACACAGCCCCTGACTGCAAAACTGGCTGCTTGGCACACATTACAAATCACATATAAGTGCTTAATATGGAAATTAATATACAGATCTTGTTGCAATAAAGTGATCGGTGCTGAAAACTCAGTCCTCATTCAGTGAAAGTTCAAGTACTGCAAAGTTTGCATTGATTATAGCATGCATGGAGCACTTTACACATGCTGAAATCAATGCAAACTTTGCAGTACAGGAACTTTCACTGAATGAGGACTCTTTACTGAGTTTGCATTCATTTCAGCATTTGCAAAGTTCTCCATGCATGCTGAAATCAATGCATACTCATTAAAGAGGAGGTCCAACCCCCCCCCCCATGAAAAAATTAAAAGTCAGCAACTACAAATACTGTAGTTGCTGACTTTTAATATTAGGACACTTATTGGTCCAGGGAGACTGTGATGTCAGCACCCCAGCTGATTTTTGGATCAGCTCTCGGGTGCTGCCGCCACCGTACATGTTAAGGAAAACCGGCAGTGAAACTACATAGTTGATTCCATACTGCACATGTGCAAAGAAAGCTGCGCTTTCTGAATGGCCTGGCAGCAGAGGAAGGAGGAGGAGGGCCGAACTTCCAAGGGATGGCACGGTCTCCTGGAAGTAGGAAAGGGTACCTGTCAAAAAACAGGTACCCAGTCCCCCCCTCCCCCCTGAAAGGTGCCAAATGTGGCACCGGAGGGGGGAGGAAGCAGATAAGCAGAGCTTCCATGTTTGGGTGTAACTCCGCTTTATGATATGATATGCTACACTGATGGGCACTGATAGGCTGCACTGGTGGCCCCGATGAGGCTGCACTGATGGCCACTGAGAAGCTGCACCATTGGGCTGGGCACTGATGAGGCAGTGCTGCACTGATGGGCACTGACAGCCACTAATGAGGCGACATTCTTAAGCTGCACTGATAAAAGGCACTGAAGGGGTATGGTTTACAGATGACAGGGCGGGTCTTAAACTGTAAGGGGTGTGGCCTTGACAGGAAGGGGTGTGTCTGATTTAAATTAGGGGGCGCCCGCATTTAGTCAGGCCTAGGGCAGCACAAAACCTAAATACACCACTGGGTGACCACCAGGGTTTGCTTCACTTTGGAGGGATTTCCCTTTGTTTCCTGTGTTTGCTATGGGTCAGGAAATAAAAAGAGATCTCCCCAATGGGACACAGATGGCAACCTTGAAACTGATAGGGGTTAGAACTAGAGATGCACCGAAATTTCGGCCGAAAATGGTGTTATCGGCATGTGGCCGATAAGAGAAAAAGGTGCCTGTTATGGCACCGAAAACGCACCGCAATTTTACTGCGAATTTGTGGTGATTTTACCATGATTTTGGGCCTATTTTGCCATGATCTGTGGTTAGTGTTTTTTTGGGTTTTTTTTAATAGGTCATGTGACTCAAAAACAGCATAAAAAAATAACACGGGTGCATTTAAAGATGCATTTGAACTGGGAGGTGCGTTTTATTTCTGACCAAAAATGCACCAAGCTGAATTTTTTTTTACACCACAATGGAAGCCCAACGGACCCGTGTGCAGACATACTTAGAATTTAAAGGAATACATTTTTCTTGAGCTTTTCTTGCACTAAAGGTGCCAATAATGGCCGACAATACATTCATATTCATTTAAATTGATAATATTAATTAAAAAGTTTAATATAATACAAATTTTATATATATTTTATTTTAAAACTGTTATTTTCGGTTTCCGGCCAAGTGCATCCTGCATTTTCGGTTTCGGGACAAAAACATTTCCATTCGGTGCACCTCTAGTTATAACCCTCTCTTACTCTATCGAAAATTGGGGAAAAAAAGTTCTACTTTAACCGATTGCCGACTGTATATCTACGGCAGCAAGGCGGCTCTCCTGTGCAGAATCATGTACCTAGTATGTGATCTTGCACTTCCGGGTCTGGGGTTCCCCACAGGTGATCCTTGTCTTATGGGTTTCCCCGTGGGTGCTCTTTCCCCCAGCAAACTGCTGGCTAAGGAGGGTATTTTGCAGGCTCGCTCCAGTGCGCCACTGCCTGCATCCATTTACACAGACAGCGGGGCTTTGCCCTGCCCCCCCTCCCCCTGCTCACTCGTAATAGGATCTCATTGATAGCAGCATGATCCAATGGCTTCCATGGCTATCAATCTGCCCAGTGAGGAGGGAGGGAGCGAGCCGTTGCTCTCATGCTCAGTGCTGGATCGAGCCCCTTCAGCTCTGGCTGGATTCTACGTGTTTTTAGCTGAGGTATTGACCGCTGTCCTGCAAGACTGATCCAAATCACACAGGTATTTGCTGACTCTAATCGCAGATGCCACAAGTGTGTCCCTGTGCCTTCACTACAAGATTCTATATCTGGTTTGCCTTATTACTATTGCCTCCCAATTAAGACAATGATTTGGCTCTTATTCAGTGCAGGGAGTCTCCAAACTGGGGCCATATACTTGCATTTTTCCAGCCCTTGGAGCACTGCACATCTCTGATACTAACATTGGGGCACTATTCCTCCCACTAGCACTGATGGGGCACTATTATTCCCCCTAATACTAAAAATGGGGCATTTTTTACCCCTACAGTTGCCAGGACGTTTTCTACTCCCACTGGCCACTCTCCAGCCCCCCTAAAGTCTGAATAACGGGAAAGATCTAAAGGATTAGCTTGTGGCTTCTACCAGTGGGGTTTTGGGTCTTAGGTTGGGGTTTTTTTTTTCTCCAAGTGCTTATTAGCCTTGTATCTGTTTTCTGAGGATGTACAGAACTAGTTAATTCTCACTTTCGATCTGGACATGTCGTTAGAAGGTGCTTAGTTTGCCAGTAGAGGACAAGTCCATCTTAGAAGACAATGAGTGGCCGAAAGCCATTTCTATGTAACACTGGCGGGTCCTCCTTTTCTTCTAATTTAAGCTGTTGCATTACTTTGTCGTACCATGTCTGACTGGTCAAAATCTCCTAATGCCGCGTACACGCGATCAGGATTTTGGTCAGAAAAAGATATGATGGCTTTTCCGACGGGATTCTGCTCAAGCTTGCCTTGCATACACATGGTCACACAAGTTCGCTGAACTTTCGACCGTTAAGAACGCAGTGACGTACAACACTATGACTAGCCGAGAAAATGAAGTTCAATGCTTCTGAGCATGCGTCGAATTGTTTCCGAGCATGCGTAGGAATTTTGCGCGTCGGAATTGCTACAGACGATTGCAATTTCGGATAGGAACTTTTTCTGACCGAAAAATTGAGAACATGCTCTCAATCTTTTGCTGGCTGGAATTCGGCCAGCAAAAGTCCGATGGAGCATACACACGGTTGCATATTCCAACCAAAAGCTTTTTGCTGGCCGAATTTCCAATTGTGTGTACGCGGCATTAGAGTTCTATACACTGCTGCAATAGATAACTTGCTTATTGAACATATAGAGGAAATGGCTGTAGTGTTAAAGTTGAGCTGCAAAAGTTTTACGGGGACTTCCCACCTCATCTCTTATGTGCCTTATGTTGATACATATGCATAGGGATCTTCAGCTAAAGTGCTGGACTGCGGAACCCTTGAGCAAGAAACCTTTCATTCACATGGCCTTTCAGGGGACAAGGTCCCTGGGTTGGGTCTTGATGAAATAAATACTGTTGACAAGACAATTTGTTTCCCCCCTCAGTGGTAGAAGCCTACAGAACAGTGTGAAGCCTTCTTCCTCTCTGACTCCACTTTTTCAACTTCCTTGTCAAGTCACTCCAAACTTGGATACCCGTACACTAGCAAGACCTGGAACTCTAAATCTGCCAAATCCTCAGACAAGCCTTCCCCTGCATGAATGTTTGCCCCCACTTTCCAGAGAGGGAACTTTCGTTGATCTTTTTGCAGATGCTTGGGAAACTTGCATCTTGAATGCTTGGGTTCAGGCGGTGATATCCTAATAGGTACAAACTGGAGTTTAACTTCCTTCCGCCCTCGCTGTTTCTCCCCTCTAGTGTTCAGATTTCCATCAAGGTGTCATTGTTTTTTTCCTGCAGTAAAATGATTTCAGGGGTTTACTCCAATTTTGTCTCCAAACTGAAAAGGAGACATTTGACCCATCTTGGATCTTGAGGCTCATTCGGGTCCGAACATTCCAAATGGAATCCACCAAATCTGTAGCAGACTTCCTTTACGAGGGAGACTTTTCTGTGGACATTAAAGATGTTTACCTACAATGTCCCCATCTTTCCAGCATATCTGTCATTTTTACTCTTTGATGTGGGGCCCCTACACTATAGCTCTGTCAGCCTACCCTATGGCTACTCCTCTGGGGTATTCATCAAGATGCTGGCCCCAGTGTTAGCCCTGCTGCTCTTTCATGGCAGCCCCATTGTGGCATACTTGGATAACCTCCTGTTGAACAAAGTGACTGATTTGTCCAGGCATTACAGCAGTTCAGGTGGATCCTGAACCTTTGAAAATGACTCATCGCTTTGCGTATCTGGGTCTAGTCTTGGACACTTTTTAGGCCAGAGTGTTTCTTCTACAGGAGTAACCTCAGACTCCCCTGTCCAGAGACCATCCAACTTTCTGCTTTCGCATAGAAGTATTGGACCTCATGGTAACCTGCTTTGAGGCAGTTCATTTTTTTTTTCCCAGCTCTAATCTTGGCAACGCAAAGTTTCTGTTGTCGTGGGCCAAGCTGGTCCAGTCTCTGGACAGATCAAATCGGTTGATTTCAAGGACAAGGTGTCCATGGTTTGGTGTTTCTGAAATTGGGGGAAGTCCTCTAAATCCACTAGAAACATCTCTGCTTGTCTGGCTAGGGAGGAGTCCTGGGACCTCAAAGTTACGGAGGACTTTTTTGAAGGAGAAAAGGTTAGGACTTTATATAAAGCATGCGGTTAAACAAGTGACAAATAGGTCTACATTATATTATGATATAGCAGTTTTAGATACCCCTACTATTAACTTGCCAGACCCATTTGTCACTTGTTTAACCGCATGCTTCATATAAAGTCTCAACCTTTTGTCCTTAAAGCAGTCTCGCAGTTAAGGATGGAGGTAACTGACTTTTTTTTGTCCTTTGCCTCATTAAGTACCAACCCTTTTATTTTTCCATTCACAGGGGACTTGGTGGTTAAAGGAATCTCTTCTGGTGAACATCCTTGAAGTTTGGATGATTAAGCCGTCTCTGCAGTTTTGGGCTATTCTGCTGGGTGAGGGTCAACCATTCTGAATTCAATCAACTATTGGGAAGGAACTCTCCAAAATCTTACTGCGGCATGAGAGGTTAGAGCTCCTGTTCTGGGCAGAACTTCTTCGGTCTTGGCAGATTTGTACATTTCAGACAGACTATTGGCAGCCAGATTTCTTTGACAATTGTGTCCCAGGACCTTTGCAGGGTAATGCAAGATGTGGACCTCCTTGTGTCCAGGTTAAGCGATAAACTGGACAGGATTGTATCCAGGTGCAGAGATCCTTTAGCAGAAGTAGTAGATGCTCTTGTGGCTTTGTGGGAGCAGTAATCCCTGATCTAGGTATTTCCTCATCTGTTTCACAAGATCGAGATGGACTGGCATTCCAGTTATTCTCATTGCTCTGACCCAGTTGGATATAGAACCTTGACCTGGTACGACTCCTGTAGATGCTCCTTGGGAACTGGCATATGTCCATTTTGTCACCCTCAGTTGCTGGCTTTATGGCATGACTGTGGAGGCCCAGATTTTAAAGGGCAGAGGCATGTCTAAAACTGGTGAGTGTTGGAACTTGCACCCTGAGGAGTTTGTGTGGGAGGAGTCCTCGCCTTCCTGTGTTTTGATCCTAAACACTGAAGGCCAGGTTTCTGTTCTTGTCTTTTTCTGAGACTTGACCTCCCACTCTTTAAAGTGGATGTAAACCTGATTCGTGAAATTTGACCTCGGCACAACTATCTCTAGTGTTTTCTTTTATCTCTCCAAAGCATGAAGTCTGTGTGTTTCTGCTGCTTCTGTTATCAGCAAGATAACTTCTGACAAGTTCTCCCTCAACCGAGCTAAAACCAGCCTGAAATTTTGTGTCCAGGGAGGTTGCTATAAATTAGCAGAGAGCTTGTCTTGTCACAGCACAGATCTGTGTATCATCTGAGGCTATTCACTTCACTCTGTATATGTGAAGGTTTACATCCACTTTAAGACCTTTGTACAGGGTGTCTCCTTGTAGCTCCTCCCATCTGTTGCCCAGTGACTCTCTGGGACTTGAATCTTGTTCTTTCTGCACTTCAGAAATAGCATTTGAACCCATTAGAGACATTCCTCTCTACCTTCACTTGCTATTTTTTCATGTAACAATCACCTCTTCAAGGTGTGAGTTAGCGGCCTTGTTCTGCAAAGAACCCTTCTTGGTTTTGCATAGAGACAAGGTGCCATAGAGGCCCAAGCCTTCCTTCTTGCCTAAGATGGTTTGTGACTTTCCCCTTATCCAGGGCAATGTACCGTACTTCCATCTCTCTCGGGCTCCAGCTCACCAAAAGGGAACTCCCTCCATTGCTTAGTTGTGGCTCGAGCTGTGCAAGTCTATGTCCCAGCCACTGCTACTTTCAAAAAGGCTGAATCTATTTTTGTCATCCCAGATACACTGAAAGGGTGCACTGTTATCTCACTCCACAAACTCTGGGTGGCACAGATACTGTCACTGAAGCTTACAGTCGCAAGCATTGAGTTCCACCCTTTTCTTTTATTGTGCATATTGTTAGATCTGTGAGTGCTTCTTGGACTTTTCAGCATCAAGTAACCGTTTACAAGATTTGTGAAGCTGCCACCTGGTCTTCTGTTCGCTCATTCTCTAAGTTCTGCAAGATGGACATTTGTGATGCCATCTTCAAGTTTAAGGTCCTTCAGATGGCATGCACCATTGGGTATGCAGTCTCAAGTTCTCTGTTCTCTATTTTCTTGGACCTGTTAGTGCTTGTTAACAGTGTTGATCACCCCACTGTTGGACTGTTTTTGAACATCCCAAAGATTAAAAAATGTCTGTGTCCCTCAATAAAAATGGAAGATTGTATACTCACCTTTCCGTAATTTTCCTTTCCTGACGCATCTTCATGGCAGCACACACTGGGTTGTGACTCCGCCTCCACAACCTGACAGGATTGGTTAGCTATAAAAGTTGAAGAGGGCGAGATCCCCACCATTCTCTGTATCTATCATCTAAGAACGGGGTGGGAATCTGTGTGCTGCCATGAAGATGCGTCAGGAAAGGAAAATTACGGAAAGGTGAGTATATAATTTTCCATTTTCCTGACACCTTCATGGCAGCACACACTGGGAAATAACTCGCCAGACGGGAGGGTGCAATTAAAGTTTTATTATTCTAAAGAGCTGTGGAGTTGGCTCTAATAATGGATCTTCCAAAGTCTGCTGTTAGCTGAGCAGAGTCAATTTTGTAGTGAGAAGTAAATGTATGTCTCGATGACCAGGTCGCTGCTTTACAGATTGTCTCTGGTGAAACCCTGCAGTATGCTGCCCATGAAGTTGCCACTGCCCTAGTTGAGTGTGCTCTGATGACTTCCGGGATAACTAGCTGCTGAGAAGAGTATGCCTTTTTTATGGTGTTGACCAGCCAGGATGCGATTGTTCGAGAAGTTGCTGGATGGCCCTTTCTAGGACCATGAGGGATTATGAGAAGATTATCCGTCTTTCTGAAGGAAGCTGTAGCTTCCAAATAGCTGGTAATGATAGTTTTTACATCCAATGCATGAGGCTCGCCCTGGTCGTTAGTAAAGGATGGAAGGGTGATATCTTGATTTATAATGAAAAGAAGATGATACCTTGGGAGTGAAATGATCCGAGGGTCTCAATACCACTCTATCGGGATAGAAGACTAGGTATGGTTCTGATATCAGTAATGCTCTAAGTTCTGAAACTCTTCTCGCGGTTGTAATGGCGATAAGGAAGGTTAACTTCAAAGTCAGGTTCCAGAGTGAAATTGACTCAACCGGAAAAAAAGGGAGGTTTTGATAATGCATCAAGTACTGTAGAGAGATCCCATGCTGGAAATGTGGGTTTTTTTGGAGGTCTGATTTTTAGGCAAGCCTTCATGAACTGAATCACCAGAGGGTGAAGGGCCCATTTAATGCCAGTTTTAGCCGAAAGGGCAGAAACTTGGACTTTAAGGGTACTTGAGCTTAATCCTTTAGTAATACCCGACTGAAGGAATTCCAGAACTTGCAGTGGCTCCGGTGATACTGGGTTCCAATTTTTTTTGTTGGGCCAGTGAACAAAATCTATTCCAGACTTGAGAGTATGTCTTGTTGGTGGTGCTTTTCCTAGCCTGTAAAAGAGTAGAAATTACCTGCTGCGAGCATCCTTGCTCTAGCAGCCGAGTCCTTTCAACTTCCATGCTGTCAAGTGTAACCTTTCTGGAGCAGGGTGTAGGAATTGGCCCTGGGACAGGAGGACTGATGTTACTGGGAGAGAAAGCGCTTGCTGCAGGCTGAGTTGTAGTAGGGTTTTGAACCAAGGACTCTTCGGCCAAAAAGGAATTATAGCTATTACAGTGGCTGACGATTTCCGAAGCCTGGACAGGAACTTCGCGATTAAGGGTACTGGTGGAAAAATGTAACCCAGCTTGAAATTCTGGGTCTTGAAATGGGTCAGACAATCCGTTCCCTCGGCCGATGGGAAGGCTGCTCTTGACAGAAATCTCCGACATTTGGTGTTCGTAGGCGTAGCTGCTAGGTCGATCTCTGGTATTCCCCAAGTTCTTGAAAGAAGGGAAAAGACCTGTTGGTTCAATGACCACTTGTTGTTTGAGAGAAGTTCCCTGCTCAAATAGTCGGCCAGCATGTTCTGAGCTGCTGGGACATACACCGCTCTCAGGTCTATTAGGTGCACAATTCCACTGTCTCAGAAAGGAATTCTGTAAGATCCTTGTGTGCCATTGGGACCACTGGATCATGGGCAGAGTCGCAGACATGGAACCCAGGACACTCATACATACTCTGGCTGGTAAGTGTGTAACAGAGATTAACCTCTGAATTTTCTGGATGAGGGAGCTGTACTCTGTTTTGAATGGTGTCTAGTTCTGCTCCTAGAAAAAACATTTTCTGAGTGGGCTGAAGCTTGCTGAAGCTTGCTTTTCTGCCAGTTCACTAGCCAACCGAAAACTTGCAGGGTTGATAGTAAGATCTCCCGGTGTTGTATCAAGATCTGGCGACTTTCTGCTAGAAGAAGTATATCGTCCAGATAATGGTGTACTCTTAGACCTCTCTCTCTCTCTCTCTCTGAGGTATGCGATGAGGGGCAGAAGAACTTTGGTGAAGGTCCTGGGAGCTGACGAGATACCGAAGGGTAGGCACTGGAACTGGAAGTGATGTTGGTGGATTGAAAAACAGAGAAATCTTTGAAAGGCAGGATGTATTGGAATGTGAAGATAGGCGTCTGATAAGTCTACGGACAGCATCCAATCTTCTAGATTCACCGCTAATAGTATGGACTGTAGGCTTTCCATCTTGAAGGATTCCAACTTGATGTTTTTGTTTAGTCTCTTTAAATCCAGCACTGGCCGTAAATCCCCCGTTTTCTTTTTTTACCAAAAAAAAAGAGGGGAGTAGAATCCTCTGCCTCTTTGACACAGCGGAACTTCCAAAATTGCCTCCTTTTTGTTTTAATTCCGTTATGTACCTCAGAAAGATCCTTCTCTTGGCTGGAGAAGACGGGAGTTTGGTTGGAAGGAAATGGTTCCTGGGAGTTTGGCGCCCACCCTTGAAGGATGGGCGGGCATACCTTCAAAAGGACTTCTGCTGTTCGCTAGAAGGGGTGGTTTTGGTTTTTCACATCTTCAGGAACTGTAACTGTTCCTCCAGTTCCTTTTAAACTCTTTACCCGGTCTGTAGGTTCTGGCCTCTCTGTACCTCTCGGGAAGGTTACCTTTGTAAGCAGGACCTCTTGATCTCTTGGGTCTCCTGTCAGAGGGAATGAGGCCCGATTTTTTTTTTTTTTTTTTTTTTTTTGTTTTCCCCCCGTCACCTTAGAAATTGCTGCATCTAATTTGGAGCCGAAAAGATTGGAACCGTGGTAGGGAATCTTGCACCAATTTGTTTTTGATGCTGCGTCGGCTACCCAGGGTTTTAGCCACAGAGCTCTCCTTGCCATCACCGAGGCTAACATTGCCCGGGCCGAGCACCTAATAATGTCCATGGAGACTTCTGTGATAAAATCGCCTGCTAATTTAAGTTCCTGTAGGGATGAAATTACCTTCTCCAAGTCTGCTTTCTCTTGGAGAGATTTCTCAATATTGACAGTCCAGCCCGAGATGGCTCTACCAACTGCTGCTGTGGTGACTGCTGGTCTACAAGCACCTCCTGCTGTGGAGTAGGCTTTTTTAAGTTCTAGGTCAATCTTCCAATCCAGAACGTCACGGAAAGACAGCGTCTTCGATGGGAAGGGTGACATGCCTTGCCAGACGCATCAAGGAGGCATCCACAATTGGAGCGTTAATTATGGAGTTGACTTTAGTTTCTTTTTAAAGGATACATTTTTGCTAGTCTATTATTCAGGCTAGGCCTCTTGTCGGATCTTTCCCGTTCATCCTTGATTAAATCATTTAACTCCTCAATGAAAGGAAAGGTTTCTGGATCCCTCTTCAGGTTTGGAAAATATTTCCGCGTCTTCTGAGGTGCTTCTTCAGATTCTTCCCAACCTATGGCCGCCTTGACAGATTTTGCAAAAGGCTCGACCAGAGTGAAGTCAAAACCTGTTGGTACTTCTGGATCCTCGTTCTCTGAAGGGGATTCTGGTTCCGTCCCTACCTCGTTTGCTGAGAGAGGAGGAGCCATGGAGGTACCTGGGTCTGACCTGGTCGGCAGGGGTGTAGTTGACTCCATTATGGATTCTCTCACTGATTACCAAACTAGTTTGGTTACTTCTCTGACGTCCGATTCTCTTTCCTTCGTGGCTTCATTGAAGCACGTGCGACATGCTAGTTTATCTGGCAAAGCAGTGGCGCCACATACCCAGCAGGAATTGGCTGCGGGACGGGTGTGCTGGCTTCGTCCGTGACGTGATGAAGGTGATCTTCCATGACATGATCGATTGTCGAGAGCGGCTGTGGCGTGAGTGACCACGGCGAGAATGACTACGGCGTGAGTGCCTGTGACGAGATGAGCTTGATCGGCTTCTGCAGGATCTTCTGCTTGAAGTATGGCTTGACCTTTCTTTGCGTCTTGATTTTGACCTAGAAGGGCTGTCAGGAGTCTTGTCAGAAGATATGCCCTCTTTTCTCTCTCTTCAATACTTACCACTGAATGCAGACAGTCCCTTAACTTATCGGCCGTGGGTGGTCTGCTTGGGCAGTGGTCTCCATGAGCAGAGAGGAAGAAGTCTGGAAGGGGTTAAAGAAGTGTATATGTGTGTATATATGTATATGTGTATATATATATATATATATATATATATATATATATATATATATATATATATATATATATATATATATTCTCTATCTCGACAAAAAGAAAACATTTTTTTTTTTTTTATAAAGAAAATCCTGTAATGATGATTTTTTTATAAAGAAAATCCTGTAATGATTTTTCAAAAACACTTACCAGGTCGTAGGAGAAATATTGACCAGGATAGCAGAAAAGTAGCTGAAAAACGAGCAGAATACAAGTTGATTCCTTCTTTCCTTTCTTTTTTCAGAATTAGAGTCCTTTTTTAAATAGCCCGCCGCCATTGCGGCAAAAATGACGCTTCGCGCATGCGCAGAAGCGTCGTGATGACTCCGGCGCTATCTTGGAAGCTGGAAAAAGGTTAAAACGTCCCCTATCTCTGTCCACCGCGCATGCGCAATGCGGGACGAGATCGGCGGCCATGATAGATGCCTCGAGCGCTGTGGGACTACAGGAACCAGAAGAATAACGTATAGGGGAATAATAGAAGGGAGAAAGAGATGATTGCAAGCGAATGAAAAAAAAAAGAAAGTAATAGTGGAGACCACTGCAATACTTGAAGCTTCTTTAAAGCTTACTATGTGCCAGATAATCCATGCTGTTGCCTCTGAGACCACCAGAGTGGGGTTCCCTCCATAGAAGCTCCTTTAGAGACTGTACAAGAGTGACTTCCAAACAGGAGAGTCTTGAACCTGCTGGGGTGATGTGGTAAGAGGCTCTGCGATGTCCATCCATCTTGTCAGGTGAGGATAAAAAAGAGAATGGTGGGGATCTCTCTCTCCAACTTTTTATAGCTAACCAATCCTGTCAGATTGTGGAGACGGAGTCACAACCCAGTGTGTGCTGCCATGAAGGTGTCAGGAAATAGGATTTTTGTACTTGCTATAAACTCCTTTTGTTTTTGGCGTCTCTTGAGAGACACAGGTCCTCATTTCTCTGTTTATGCTCATTCTCTTCTTACTGCTTGCTACAAAACTGAAGCATGCTGATATCCTGTATTGGCCTACATTTTTTTTTCCTTTTGCCAGTTTCCTATCCTTCTGTAATTGGCTGTATAAACCAAAAGATTGAAAGGCTTCTTGTGTCCCTGAATGAGCTCTTAAGAAGATTTTATGGTCAGTACAAAATTCAATTTAAACTAGGTACTTGAGGGAAGCCTGTAAGAAAACGCCCAAATAGTAGTTCTGGGGATTTTGAAGGAGTCACTTTTTATGTATTTTACACAAAAAAAAACCTAATGGTTTTAATTCTTTTAGTGTGGTAATTAATGTGTGATGTGTTTTTAAATATTTTTTTTTTATTCTCTCTCTAGAACATTCGTCCAATCAACACTGCTACGGGTCCTCCTCGATTCAGATTGCTGATGAGTGATGGGTTAAACACACTTTCATGTATGTTTTTTTAAATTGTATTGTAGCATGTTTCTATTGCCACATGGTCCAGGAAAATGGGTTTTTTACCACTTCAATACAGGGCACTTAGACATCTTCCTGCCCAGACCAATTTTCAGCTTTCAGTGCTGTCGCAGTTTGAATGACAATTGCGTGGTCATACAACACTGTACCCAAACTAAATTTTTATCATTTTGTTCCCACAGATAGAGCTTTCTTTTGGTGGTATTTGATCACCTCTGCGGTTTTTATTTTTTGCTAAACAAATAAAAAAAGACCGAAAATTTTGAAAAAAATAAATTTTGCTTTTGTTTCTGTTAAAAAAAAAAATTTGTAAATAAGTAAGTTTTCTCTTTCACTGATAAAGCGGCACTGATACGGCGGCACCGATGAGGTGGCACTGATATGCGGCATTGATGGGCACTGGTAGGCGGCATTGATGGGTGGCACTGATATGCAGCACTGATGGGCATTGATAGGCGGCACTTATGGGTGGGATTGATAGGCGACACTGCTGGACACTGATAGGGGGGTACTGATAGGGGGGCACTGATGGGCATCCCTGGTGGCACTGGCAGTGGTAGGCATTGGAGTGGGCACTGATTGGCAGCTGCCTGGACACAGATTGGCAGCTGCCTGGGCACATAGTGGCATTTCCCGGGGGGTCTAGGGGCATACCTGGTGGTCCTGGGCGGCTTCCCTGGTGGTCCTGGGCGGGATCCGAGGGGAGGCTGTGCTGATAAACAATTAGCACAGACCCCCCCCTGTCAGGAGTGCAGCCGATCGGCTCTCCTCTACTCGCGTCTGTCAGACGCGAGTGAGGAAAAGCCGATCACTGGCTCTTTCTATTTACATCGTGATCAGCCGTGATTGGACACGGCTGATCACGTGGTAAAGAGTCTCCGTCAGAGACTCTTTACCTAGATCGGTGTTGCAGGGTGTCAGAATGACACCCCGCAACAACGATCGCCACAATGCGCGCCCTCGGGGGCGCACAGTGGCTCGATATTCCTGATCACGTCATATGATGTCCGGTCAGGAATATCCAACCACTTTGCCGCCGTCATTTGGTAATAGGGCGGGCGGCAAGTGGTTAATAATGCAGATATTAATTGCTGACTGGCTTAATAGTAGACAGCCATGTAATTTAGGGCTTTTTCTTGTGAGCAAGTTTGAACTGATTTATGTATAGATCCAAGTTTTGAAAGTGGTTGTAAACTCAAAAAAAAAAAGAACCCTGCAAGACAAAAGCATAATAAGCTAGTATGCATTGCATGCTAGTTCATTATGAAATACTTCCCTTAGATCTAAGCTGTTGCAGCGGTCCCTGTACACTGCTGTGACCGGTGACATGTCTCCCGGAGTAATTTCCGGGTGCACGGGCTCCGGCGCTGTGATTGGCCGGAGCCGCAATGATGCCTTATAGCCTTACCTGTAGGCTAAAGTGGTGTAACATGGTTTACGACCGCTTTAATACACTTGTGTATGTTGGCACCCTGTTTTGTTGAAGTAATAAAAACTGAGCTGGCTTGGCACAGCAGAGGGGTTATTGAATGACTTCGAAAAAGAACTGAACATCTTTCTCTCCAGAAAGGGAAAAACATTAGCAACCTTCTTGATATACCCTCAGGCTGCCTATGTTTTGGTGGCCTTTTTTTGTGTTCTTACATTTTTTTAATTTTTTTCCTGCACAAGGAAATAACCTTCAATTCTCAGTAGATATTCGGGTGGCACAGTGGTGTAGTGGGTGGCACAATGGTGTAGTGGGTGGCACAGTGGTGTAGTGGTAGCACTCTCGCCTAGCAGTAAGAAGGGTCGCTGGTTCGAATCCCAACCACGACACTACCTGCCTGGAGTTTGCATGTTCTCCCTGTGCCTGCGTGGGTTTCCTCCGGGTACTCCGGTTTCCTCCCACACTCCAAAGACATGCTGGTAGGTTAATTGGATCCTGTCTAAATTGTCCCTAGTATGTATGAATGTGAGTTAGGGACCTTAGATTGTAAGCTCCTTGAGCGTAGGGACTGATGTAAATGTACAATGTATATGTAAAAGCGCTGCTTAAATTGACGGCGCTATATAAGTACCTGAAATAAATAAAATAAGATATTCAGATTCTTAGCCTTTCTATAATTTTGAATTGGCTTGTCCACCCCCTTTTTTTTTTTTTTTTTTTTTTTTTTTAAACCTTAGAAGCATTGCTGGGTCCCATCTTTATTCTATTTCCATTAAACTGCTTTAAATGGTGCTTAGTATTTGACACAAATGTAATCCTAGTTTGTGAGCCATTGAAACTTTTCATATTGGTGTATTATTCTGCTGTCTCCTATCCAACCAGCGGATGGAGCTTATTGTATCCTTTTCACACATTAAACTGTTTCAGCTTTGCCAAACAAATCTGAAAATAGAGTAGAGCTGAGCTTCTGGCGTTGCAGGAGAGTGCACTGTGCATGCTCTCGTCTTCATAAAGAATGAAGTTTTCTCCTGTGTTTCTGGAGACTAACCCTTATTGTATGGCCTTCCCTAATCATAGATCACAGGACACAAAAGTTAATAGTTACTACATGGGTTATGCTGCCACTTTCAGGTGAATGGACACTGGCCAGATAAAAAATCCCTGCCCAAGCATAACCCCACCAAGCTCTGCTAAGCCTCAGTTAGGTGATGGACGATTACCCGAGTCTCTCTGAAGATCCCTTTTTTTTTTTTTTTTTGAGATTTTGTTCCTACATTTCCAGGCCTGTTCCTAACACCCCTATCTGGGCACAAATGAGACCTATCCAGATAAGTTACTATGGCCAGCAGGCCAAATGCGACTGTACCCGGACTCTGCATACAAGTGCAGGGACGGCCTGTAACGGGTGTCGTTTTGGCTCTGGATCCCATGGGCAGTGACTTCTGACTTGTTTCATACCTGATGATCTTGCTCACAGGGAGCAGAAGTGATTATCATCAACATACTGAAAATTCAAGTGGTTTTAACTAGCTCTCTCATTCCGATCTGTCTGTCTTCAGGGTGCAGTTGGACAATGCCATTGCAGTAGCATACATCGACCCATCAAGAAGGGACTGTCAAGTCATGCTGCATATGAAGAATCAGACTTGATCTAGTCTTAAGCGGAACTTGATGTTCCAGCCATCTCCACTGTCCACATTTCTGCTATGGAAGATTCACATAGCATTATCTCAGCTGAATCAAAGGGAATGGTCCCTTCTCCTGGAGGTGTTCAGAGATTTGTCTGTGGTGGAGGGCACTGGATGTGGATCCCTTGGTGTCATAGATTCAACAACAAACTTGACAAGTATGTGTCGCACACCAGGGCTCCTCTTGCTATTGTGGTGGATACACTGGTGACTCCCTGGGATCAGATTTCAGATCTATGCCTTCCCTCAACTTCAACTCCTTTGTTACACAGGATAAAGGTAAGTTGGAGGACATTCTGGTGATACTGATCACACTGACCTGGCCAAGGAGAACCCTTTTATGCAATACATCTTAGATCTCTTGTTAGCTGAGCTGTGGGCTTTTCCAGATTGTCCGGACCTGCTGTATCAGGATATGCTATTCTATTCTGCTTTACAGTTGCTGACTTTGACAGCATGGTTGTTTGAAACCCAGGTCTTGAGAGATTGGGGGTAGTCTCAGACTGTGATTCCTACCCTTCTCAGTGCAAGAAAGTCAACCAGGAAGGCATACTATTGTATTTGGAAGGCTTATTTCACCTGGTGTGAAGTTCCCTTCTCGATGGTATGTCGAGGGGTGGATTCTAGCTTTTTCCCAGTTTGGTCTGGAGATGTCCTCAACTTTGAGTACCATCAAGGGACAAATCTCAATCTGGCTTTTTGGTTGGGTTCTGGCCAACAGGAGGAGGACCTTTCAGACCTTTAAAAAAGGTTTGGCTGTTGCTTACTCATCACTTGGAGTATCTGGTTTTCATCCTAGACCACACAAGCCTCTTCCCAAAAAAACTTCTAACGTTCATCTTCTGCATAACAATCCTGGGGTTGGTGGTCACCTCCTTTTTGAGGCAGTACCATTTGCCCAGTTTCCTACTCTTCTCCTACTCCAGTCTCCTACAGCTCAGCATTCTATCATTGTGGGACTTATTGGTTCAGTCTCTAGATTAACTAATTTGCCTGACACAGAGGTTCAGGCTGTCTCTGACCTGGTGGTTCAGGAATCCCACTTTTAGAGTTAGGGAAATCCAATTGGAAGATGCTCACAATGGATGCCCAGGCTGGGGAGGAGTCCTAGACACTTTGTTGGTGCAGGAGTCTTGGTTTCTGAAGGAAGCAATTTTCCTGTACTGATGGAGGCTTAACATTCTGGAGCTCTGAGTGGTTTGGTTGTCCCTGCAACACTGGACCTTCCAAGGATCATCCATTCCAGATTCAGATGGACAACGCCACAACAGTCAGTAATCATGGGGCACAGCAGCAGAGGTAGAAAGGATTCGGTCTTGGGTAGAACTTAATGTTTCAGCCTTGTCCACCATTTACATACCAGAGGGGGCAAATTGGCAGGCAGACTTCCTTAGCTGCCAGTGCCTGGATCCAGGGAAATGGGCTCTAAACATGAAAGTGTTCCAAGATCTATTCTACTGGTGGTGGATGCCAGATGTGGACCCCCGGCCTCCAGGTTCTGCAGAAACTGGTGCAAACAAATGGCAACCACCCCAACCTGTACCTGGCCTTTGCAGCAAGGAGCACATGGAAGGGCGACGCATGTAAAAAAAAAAAAAAAAAAAAAAACAACAAATAATTTTCTAGCTCGCTTACCAGCCCGTCTGCAACAAACCGAATTGACCTCGTCTTACAGTTCGGAAACTGGGCAGGTTTGTCTCCAGGTTCAGAGATCCCTGGTCAAAAGCAGTGAATGATCTGGTGGCTCTTTGCATTTCCTAAATGCAGAGAATGCATTAAGGTAAAAAAAAAAAAACAAAAAAAAACCCTTTGTCTTCTTTTGGAACCACTTTAATGGTTGTTTTGAGATGCCAATAGCCTTTTTATTTATTATTTATTTCAGGTACTTATATAGCGCCGTCAATTTACGCAGCGCTTTACATATACATTGTACATTCACATCAGTCCCTACCCTCAAGGAGCTTACAATCTAAGGTCCCTAACTCACATTCATACATACTAGGGACAATTTAGACAGGATCCAATTAACCTACCAATATGTCTTTGGAGTGTGGGAGGAAACCGGAGTACCCGGAGGAAACCCACGCAGGCACAGGGAGAACATGCAAACTCTTTTCAGGTTATATTGATAATTCAGGACTTCCAGGTGTAAAGAAATTCCACACTCTAACAATGCTAGGTTTTGCTGCTAAAAACAAATGGAAAAGGATAGTTTTAGTTTGTGGGGAGAAGGTTTCAATACCTAGACGCAATAAGGCAAGTGCTGGGTTAGGAGTAACCTGAGATCCCACTATATCAGAGGCTAGGCTAAAAACCTTATTCCAGCAGGAATGGATGGTCTTACAGCTTCATAGTATATGTGATAAAGAACCAAGTTCACCACATTGTCTCCAGTATGTGGAGGAATGTGAGGTGTAAAATTTTTCAAGTCTTTAGGGCATGAGGTATCAACGGTGGACTACTTTTTGATAACGCTCCCAATGGTTTGTACAGTAAATGTCTATATGGGTTGTGGAGAACATCAGCTTCCAAGAGGACCCAGATTGGGAGATGCACAGTTCCACTTACCACTTAGCCGTGGTGTGGGATTTGGAAAAGTCTACATTTCCATTTATTATCCAATATTTTATTGTGGAACTAAACCCTCTTACCCTTTACAGCCAAGGAAGCTGCCATCTTCGCCTCTGATCTGCAGTTGCCATGGTGCTACACATGTGGTCATTTGACGCCAGTCTTTTGCTGGCTTGAAAGTTCAGTTAAGAGTATAAGCAATGTAATTGCTTTGGGAACTGGTTAAATCAATAGGTTTAGTTCTTTTAGTTCTTTTAGTGCTTTAAAGAGTTTACATTAAGATTAGTTTAAACACCAAATCGTTAGAGAACAGAGGTAGTAGTCTCACTGGTTGGTTAAGCCATTTCTTGTATTGCAGACTAAAGAGTTCTAGAGCTGCTATAGTTTGCTTACAGGCATTTCCTTCCAGCTCTCTTTTCTTCACATCTACAGTCTTTTGAGCCTTGTATGCAGCCTAAGGTAGGGGGTGATGGCAGACATAACATGACCCGCAGTCAAATGCTGAAATCTGTAAAAATGCCTATATTCTCTTAACATCCCTTGCCATGCATAGCTGATGGAGCAATTTGTATAGATGCGTGGGCTCAATTACTTGGCAAAGGTTTGCCTGCCACTTCCTCTAGGTCAAATTAGTACACCACCACCCCCCCCCCTTTTTTTTTTTTTTTTTCTCATTACATATATTTCTCTGTATAAATTCATGAACTGGTTCTTTATAGTGGTTGTAATTCTCTACAATGAAAAATCAACAAAGCTTATCTCTGTGTACTTGCCTCAATCCACAGCACCAACTTTGGTTCCTTTCTGGTCTTTCTTTCCTCCTTTTTGCACATGGTGCAGAATTTCGAGAGACTGCCCTGCCCCTCTCCAGCACACAGAAGGTGATTTGAGAACCACAACTTTTGTGTGTTTCTCTGAGAGTCGGGGGAGTGTCCATTCTCTTCACTCAGCTCTCTTTTATGTCCTGTGCAGTGTGTGACATTAGATCCCTGTCTCCTGAAGGTCAGAAATGCTGTGTAAACTGTTCTCTTTGAACAACTATAGAGGAGAGAGGGCTGTAGATAAACTACTGCAGCATATGTAGGAGGATTTGTTTAATCTCTTTATCTTCTGAGACTGGTCACTTCAGTGGCTATATGTAAAACCTCATACACACGGTGCAATTGTTGGCCAACCGGGCGTCTAATTTTTGTCTTAAGGTTATGTGCCAGGATCTTGTCTTGCATAACAACGTTGCACAATTGTCGTGCCGCAAACGTAGTGACGTACTACGAGGAATTTCAGCTCTTGAGCGTCACCTTTTGGGCCCCTTCTGCTAATTTTGTGTTTGAGCGCTGATTTCGGGGCATGCGTGTTTGTACTTTTGACTTTTGTGTGACAGATTTGTGTACTGACCATACGAAAATCTGACGTCAAACCGTTGTCTGACCAAAATTTACTAGCCTGTCATCCAACATTTGTTGGCCGAAAGTTGGACAAAAATTGTCAAAAGGAGCGTACGAACGGTAAGATTTTGGGACAACAGTCTGTCAACAGACAATCCCCTGTTAACAATCGTACCTTGTGTACGAGGCTTTAGAGTTTACAACCACTTTAAGGCATTGCTGCCATGGTAATAATAAAGGCTGGGGAGATGTTTTAGTATTGTTTTAACAGGCAATCATAGAGGTGTTTTTTATAAACCTGGCATTCATTATTTGTGGTGTTTTATTAATGGTTTTCTTATTTAGCTCAGTGAGGATCTTAAACATTTTACTGCTTGTTTATCTTTCAGCTTTCATGTTGGCTACCCAGTTAAACACTCTTGTGGATAGAAATCTCCTTGCAGCGAACTGTATCTGTAAGGTCTCCCGGTACATTGTGAACAACCTTAAAGATGGAAGGTATTTAGCCAATTGCTTTCTTTGTCTGTATCAGTGAGCACACCATTGCTATGCAGTGAAAATTCACTTCTGCCTTTACTTCACCAAATTGTAGCTGTACAGGTTCATGCACATGTGTATTGTCCTCCAAGGTATTTTCTGAAGTGTATCGATTTCAGCTTGTTAATATTGCATGTGTTGTCGAATGCTGCACGTTGTGTATGTCAATGCTGTACCTTATTTTTATTACCAAACTGTGGTCTATTCTGTTAATGTTTGAACACAGTATATTTAGTGCTTTCAGCCTTTTTCAATATCTTTTCAGCTTGTCTACAGTTTAGGTTAGCATTTTAAGAATAGTATAAGTAAAAAGTTTTTTGTTTTTTTTTGTTTTTTTTGTGACTGTGTGACGCACATAATCTACCAGGACATGCGCCTCTATCCCTATTATATTGAAAAAAGGAGAAAAGTTGGGACTTTTTAAATGAGGAGTGTGACACACAGATGGTAAAACTAATGCACAATGGCACATTTGCTTTATTCATGAAGGTACACGTAAAAACATAATGCATTTACAGAAATAAAAATTATTAAATGACAGCTGATATGCATACATAACATCAAATTGTTACATGATTTAGCCAAAATTCCATAAAATTCATATATGATTTGGATATAAACACATGATTGTAACCAGAAAAACTGCATCTAAAAATCTCTGTTTTTCGTGGATGAAGCTCCACTTAGGAGCAGGCGCAGCTTGTGTCTTGCGCGCCAACCATGGGGGTATATATAGCACTCTTGGCGGAGTCAATGATGTCTCATGTTTTTGCTGGGCACTTTTCAGATCACAATTGGATTGTTTAAACTACCACTGGAACCTAAAGTACTTTATTTTAGTTCGGTTTTACTTTTACGGTGTTTCATTTAGGTATTCCTTCTTTGGATCTAGTTCACCTTAGTGGGTATCCAACCATCCCACTCTTTCCTTTAGTTTGTGGTTCCCCCCCACTTTCTCATCACGCACTTGCCCCTTTTTCCGCAATCAACCAATTTTAGGCTTTTTTTTTTTTTTTTTTTTTCGGTTTCAATTTTTTTTTATTAAGGTTCCATTATACATGAAAAGGAACATGTATCAATTTACATTTGTATATTCATAATACAAATGATGTATGTCCAGAATGAGAACTGTAGCAATTATCAGTTAAACCAAATAATGCATATAACCATAACCCCCCTGTCCGTTTGGGTCATGTGAGACAGATGAGGGACTCTGAGGAGTTTGTAGAGAGACCCGGCTTGCCACCAGGACACCCAAACACCCCTATTGGGAACAAACTGTGAGTGGGTAGGGGCGCTTACAACCAAACCTTTGCATGTTAATTTTCCGGTTCTCCGGGTGGCGTATTTGCAGTCACTCAACATCTTGGGTAGTGCATGTAACTCAAATTAGACATTGGGGATATGTTTCAAGGGAGAAGCTCCTTGTCTTGGCGTAAATTGGAGTTAGGTGTGTTCTGGTTAGTATAGCCCAAGAATCTATCAGGGAACCTTCGTTTTCGTTATGAGGAAGGAAGGATAAGGGAAGAGTGGAGTACAGGGGGGAGGTGTAAGTGTGCAGTCAGGTGTCCGGCATATATATCTGATACTGTGTATTGGCCCCCAGGTCAAGCTATGGTTTTGTGTTTGATAGACTGTGGAATTCTGCTGATTCTGTAAAATGAATCCAGGAGGCCCATGTTTTGTGTAATTTCATTTGAGTTTCTCTCACCTGTTGTATTAGGTCTTCCATTTCGGCGATCCTCCCCACCCGTTGAAGCCATTCTGAGATACTAGGGGGGGAGGTAGCCTTCCAATGTATGGGTATACATAGTTTGGCTGCGTTGATGAGGTGTAGGGTGAGAGATCAGTGTAGGCAGATTGGGGTAAGGATGTGTGGTGCAGTAGATATTGAGCTGGTGTCAAATCTGGGGAGTAGGCCGTTATATGGGAGATCATGTGGTGCACTTCTTTCCAGTAGGGTTGTATATGTGGGCATTTCCACCGTAGTTGGACAGAGAACCCTGGGCTGTGTTGCATCTCCAGCAGAGAGTCTCCCAAACCATGAAAAGGAGCTCTTGTTCCATTTTTGGAGGTCTTGTATAGTTCTAAGAATAGGAAGGAAATTCCTAGAGTATACTAATTTTACCGGTAGTTGGATACCAAGATAGGTGATGGCGTGTGGGTCCCAGCTAAAGGGAAAGTTAGCTTGGCATAGTGTCACCGTCTTAGCAGGCAGAGAAACGGTGCCCTGGATTTTGCAAAATTTGGTTTGGAGATTGGATAGTAATTTGAAGACGGAGAAGCCTTTTAGTAGGTTGGGAATTGTGGTGATGGGGTCTGTAAGGAATAGCAAGATGTCATCTGCGTATGCCGCTAGTTTGTATGGTCTATCTTTAATTTCTATTTTATCTTTAATGTCTGGGTTAGCCCTAAGTCTGCGGAGTATAAGGTGAACACAAATATAAGGGGCATCCTTGGCGTGTGCTGTTCGACACAGAGAAGGCGTCCGACAGGTGACCGTTGACTTTAATCCGGGGCTTTTGCCTGTCTAGTTGTTTCAGGGCCTCAATGGATTCATCCCAAGCTATTGGTTTGTCTAGGTCTGCTGCCTCTGACGAGGTAATGGGTTTTGGGCTGTATTGAGAGGGGAAGTTGGTAATTTTCTCCTTTCTATCTGTGGCTGCCTCTGGCGTAGTCGGGTGGGTAGGTTATAGTTTGGTATAAAATTGCTTAAACTGATCAGCGATGCCTTCTGAGGTGGCAATCGTGTTTCCTAAGGGCTCTGAGAGGGAGTGAATTGTCGAAGTCTTTTTCTAGTTAGGTGGGCTCTAGCGAGCAATTTTCCAGATTTATTGTCGAATTCGTAAAACAGCCGCTGTGTCAATGCATATTTGCATCTGATCGTTTTCCTCAGCTCCTCTAACAGAGCTTCCCTAGCCTGTACTAGTTTGGTGAGTCTGCATTGCCAGAGATTGTTTATGCTTTTTTTCGAGGGAATGAATGCGCTCAGACAGTTCTGCAATACGTGCTTGTCTAGCTTTCCGTCGCTTTGCAGCAATGGAGATAAGTTCACCCCTAATGACACATTTGTGTGCTGCCCAAAGTGTCATTGGATTTGTATCTGTGGATTAATTCTTGCGAAAATATTGTGATAGGCGCAAGTTTAGTATCTTCAAAGTTTAAGGGTCGTTAAGGAGGGAATTATCAAGTCGCCAGATTGCTGATCTCGTGGGCATTGTCGGGAATGCTAAGGTAATGGAGATGGTATTATGATCCGAAAGGAGCATAGGGTCTATGGTTGCGGTTACGAGTGACACTAGATCTGTTTCAGTTATAAAGAAATAGTCAATCCTTTGTGTGTTTTGTTATGGGTCGGCGAGAAGAATGTGAAGTCCTTGGTGTTGGGATGCAGTGTGCGCCACGTGTCGTACAAGGTTAGATCGCTAAGCTGTGTTTTTATTGTTCGAAGGGCTCTGTACGTTAAGGTGGAGGAGCCTGATGAGGTATCCAATGAAGGAGTGAGAGCCAGATTAAAATCTCCCCCTACAATAAACATGCCAGTGTGAAACGAGGTGAGGAGTGTTTACGAAAGAAGGGCACTTGTTTATTGGGAGCATATAGGTTCACTAGCGTGATGGGTTTATTGTAGAGTTTTTTTCCTTTTTAACAAATATATTTCGGCCATTAGCATCTTGCAGGGTATCTTGAATCTGGATAGGACAATTTTTGTTAATGTAAAATGGAAACACCTTTGTATTTGGTCATTGGATGCATGGCAGGCAATGGGATAGAAGTTACTGTGGAGTTTAGGGATGCTATTAGATCTGAAATGCGTCTCTTGAAGAAACACATATGCTTTAGTTATTTGTAAAGATAGTAGTAGCCACAACCTTTTTTCGGGGGGTTTTTAGTCCGCAAATATTTAGGGAGTATAGCTTGACCTCGGGGGGGGGGGGGGGGGGGGGTCCTCGAGAGAGGGTGATTGGCACCGTAATGTGGCAATATCCAGAGGGGGGGCTGGGCGTCTGCACACAAGGGGGAAGGGGTTCAGGGACTCTTAGAGGAGGGGGTCTCGCCTATATAATGAACCGAGGATAGGTGGGACCTGCCCACCCTTCACAAAAGGTTGGAGTCTGTTAGGTACCAGTGTATAGATAGTGAGTGCTGTCCCGTAGGTAGCAAACCCTACACTATGCCACTGTGTGGGGGTTGGTAAAGTCCAAGCGGGATAGATTTTACGTGTATGATGTGTCTACCCGCCGCTACAGGGTTCTGCAGCACGTAAGTGAAGGTGTATGGAAAGTGGGTTGTCTTCAAAGTGTTTGCTAAGCCTCTATATGGTCAGTATAGGGTACAGGCCTATTGTATCATGTAGTATTAAAGGGGTTGTAAAAGTAAGTTTTTTATTTTTTATTTTTTTTTCACTTTAATGCATTCTATGCATTAAGGTGAAAAAACATCTGACAATACCGACCCCCCCCCCCCCCCCACCCGGTTTAATTACCTGACCCCTCGAAAGTCCCTCGCTCGCCCCCGACATCCTCTTCGCTGCTCAGCCTGGCCGTTGATTGGTTACAGTGGATGGATTGAAAGCAGCGCAGCCATTGGCTTGCGCTGCTGTCAATCACATCCAATGACACGGCGCGCCAGGGAGCGGGGCCGAGTGATATAGTGAGCGGCTATGGCCGCTGGCTTTATCACGGGAGCGTGCCCGCAAGCACTTAACACCATGCGAGGGAGCACGCATGAAGGTGTTGAGTCTTTGCAGGGGGGAGCCGAGACAGCTGCCGAGGGACACCAGAAGAGCAGGTTCGGGGCCACTCTGTGCAAAATGAGCTGCACAGTGGAGGAAAGTATAACATGTTTGTTATTTAAAAAAAAAAAAAATTATCTTTAGTCATCTTAAACTTTGCATTAGGTTCAGGAATGGGATAGTAAGCACTATTGGGACAACAATGTTGCCAACATTCATCCTATTAACTCACTCCAACTTGCAGGGTTTATGCCAATGGCATCGTCACTGTGTTTTAGAGGTACACAAGTAGATGTTTGCATGCTTTAGGCAGTAATTTTATTTTCAAAGAACACTCCTGCTCAGTACCCAAAGGTGTCTGGAGGGGGACCGTGCTGAGTTAGGCGCTCCTGAGATGTGTCCACAAGTAGCGAGCAGAGCTGCACGATCGTCAAGAATTGTTATCGCAAATTTTTTCCCCCGTTGCAATCTTGATAAATGTTTCACGATTCTTGCTATGCAAAGAATTCTCTGCTCTTCTGAAGCCACAGCCGTCAAAAGAAAGGAAGAAAATAAACAGGCAGTCTGCCAAGAATCAGAATTCTTTAGCAGTTGAACTAAGTCTAAACATTGTAACAATTTGTTAATGGAATAGACTTGGCGTGTAAATGAATTAAGTTTAACCACTTAATGAATTAAAAAAAAAAAACAACTAACCAGTAAAGTTAATTTTTTTTTTTTTTTTGTATAATGTGAAAGATTTTACGTTGTGAGAATCGTGAGAGAATCATGATCTTTTTATTCCAAGCAAAAAATTGTGATTCTCATTTTGGCCAGAATCGTGCAGCTCTAGAAGTGCGGTATCTGGGGTAATGAAGATACCGGCTGATGGCGAGTAAAGTAATATTAATGCCACTGGCTTTTGAGCCGGCTACGTTGTTTGGGGTGGGAGTAGGAGGTGATAGGTAATGCGTTATGCAGTGCCCTTTGGGAACCGGAGACGGTCCAAGTGGTGAAGCCCCTTCATCCATTGTAACTCAAATGTGTGTACACCAATCAGAGGCAAGCTCCGCTTGACAGTGAACCTGTGCGGCAACCTGGGTGTTCCTAATTCATGTGGTAGTACCACCACCTGGACCGTCCATAACTGCTGAATTGGAGGAGGTGGGGTGGAGGGAAGGAATCGTACCTCCTATGGAAGGTATTATGACTGGGGGCATTATGTAGGGTAGCTTTGGTTCATAGGTCCCAGGTGCACCGTCTGGGGAGGTATATATGGGCTGCTATGTGGTACAGTAGCTAGCCTTCGGGGTGATAGTGTTTACCCCCAGTCACGTGGGGGGGGGGGGGGGGGACGACCCATTAAATTTGTATAGATAAATTGGAATCGTATCATCACAGAGTGGTACTGTGGATACAAGAAATAAGTAGACATATGCCACGTCCCGATATATTATATTTGGAAAATAAGTTTTTGGATGATGAACTTTATAGGCATAACGCTTAATACATAAATTTATAAAGTATATACATTTATTTATTTACAGGAACATATGAAACATTCTTGAAAACATTGACTATCCACAATTGTGCCTTGAAGCATACAACACACCACCTAATGTATCATAGAAAATTGGAATACTTAGTAATGAGAGAGGTCACTCTCCAAGAATTTGAGGTAGTAACGTAATTTTAGAAGAGGCGGTGTCGTGGTTCGGCTCAGCTCTACATGTTATGTGTATTCAAAAATGCTTCTTCAGGAGCTTGGGGCATATTATTATTGTGGTCAAAAAAGTAGACTAGGGACCAAAGTCCACAGCGCAGCCAAAGATTCAGGGATATCTCACCAGATGAATTCCCAGCTAGTCTGCGAAATAACGATCACAGTAAACTTATGGCGATTGAGAGCTACTTGCATAGCCAGCAGGGAAAAGAAAAAAACGATCAACGATGAAAATCCCCTGCAGGGCTCCGCTGTGTCACAGCCACAAAGCGTGGTAAAGATTGGCTGGATTTTCATCGTTGACTCCATATGAAAACAGAATACTGGAGATGTGTGAATAGTGGGGGATCCCATATATTTCCTGAACTATCTTTTTTTTTTTTTTTTTTTTCCATCAGGTTTTCCAAAATATCTTGAATGGTTTCTTTTTCTTTTCCCTGCTGGCTATACAAGTAACTCTCAATCACCATAAGTTTACTGTGTGATCGTTATTTCACAGACTAGCTGGGAATTCACCTGATGAGATATCCCTGCGCCTTTGGCTGCACTGTGGACTTGGGTCCCTTGTCTACTTTTTTTGACTACAATAATAATGTGCCCTAAGCTCCTGAAGAAGCGTTTTTGAATACGCGTAACATGTAGAGCTGAGCCGAACCACGACACACCGCCTCTTCTAAAATTACGTTACTACTTAAAATTCTTGGAGAGTGACCTTTTGGGTTTCTTGTTACTAAGTATTCCAATTTTCTATGATACATAGGTGGTGTGTTGTATTCTTCAAGGCACAATTGTGGATAATCAATGTTTTTAAGTGTTTCATATGTTTCTGTAAATACATACATTTATAAAAAAGTATATAAATTTATTAAGTGTTATGCCTATAAAGTCCATCATCCAAAAACGTATTTTCCATTAAATTTGTATGACTCCCCCACCCTCTAAGTATGGGGCACACAATAGGATATTAGTCTGGTGGGTTCTATAGTATGGTTAATACCCTGGTATGTGTTGAACAATACATTTCATCCGACAGTATTCCTGCACAGGGTGCAAGATCATCCGTCTGCAAATGCAGAGTAGGGTTGTTCCCTTGGGATTACATAGGGATGTATGCTAGAGTCTCTGAATAGTTGCAACGTGGCTTTTAGAACTTGTGGATGGAAGGGGATGGGTGGGGTATTAAGATTTCCCACAGTTAGTTGAACAGGGTTCATTTAAGCCCCATTTAGGGGGAGGAGGTTATGGGGTCAGCTGGAGATTCCAGCATACATCAATTCAGTGCAGCTTATTTTGCAGCAGACCCTACATATACAATACCTACAACCGAATCATCAACTATCCGTGCTATGTGTTATGCAATTGCAATGTCTAAATCTGGAACAAACAAAAGCCCCCATGGAAGTTCTTGCATTCGTTGTGGATAAACCATCATATAAATTTAAATAGGGACCCTTCGTTGAGCGAGGTGCAGCGTGCAAAGATGCCTAGGTGTGTGACGGTGTGGTAGGCCTGGACAGTCTCACAGACATGTAGTTGTGTGCAGCCACATAGCAGGGATGCGGGTGAACAGTGGCGATACTGGCAGGATGTTCTTCCATCAGGTACAGTCTAGGTGTAATAGAGGCAGTGGTATCTGTAGTAATTGCCCCGGACCACTAGAGACAGGTGAAAGGTTGTAAGCATGGAGGAACAAACCAAACAGGTCTTGCCACAGTTAACATTAAGGGGTGTCTGTGGTACATTCAGTTGTCGCTTCGAGCCCTTCTTGGGTGCAGTGATTTCAGTCGGGCTTGAACTGTTGTGGGAGCCTCGGGTGGCAGTGTGGGATCTGCTCCCTGAAGAGGATAGTTGTCTACGGAACCGGGTGTCCTGTGCATCCATGGGTTCTTCACGACGCGGTTCCCGTCTTGTAGTGGTGTGGTGGAATTCGGCATACCAATTTGGGACATCCATCACTGGAATGCCCAAGGTGTTGCAAAAGGGCTGGAGGTACTCCGGTACCCGCAGCAGTGCCGTACGGCCTTGAGTGGAGGCCGAGAAGCAAAAGGGGAATTTCCATCTATAATGTATGCTCTTGGAATGCAGGGTGTCTGGCAACGGTTTCAGATCTCTACAGTGTTGCAGGATAATGCTGAAGAGGTCTTGGTATATGTGGCTATCTGAGCCCCCAAAAGAAAGCTGTATTCTGTTCCTCGCTTTTCTGAGTATTTCCTCCTGTCAGTTTATAATCCTCGAGGCAGCAGATTGCATCCCTGGGAGGATCAGTTTCTCTCCCTTTAGGCCTGATCTGTTCCATCTCCATGGCTGTCTAAGCAGGTTTATCCAGGAGATTGTTGAATAGGCCAATGACACAAGCCGTAAGCTGCTCTGTTTCCACAGATTCAGGCAGGCTGCGGACACGCAGGTTATGGCGCCAGCCTCTGTTATCTAATTCCTCCATATGGCGCTGAATGTCTCTCAGTTGGAGGGTGTGTGCATCTAGCCTATGGTTCACTCTGTGGAGGACCATGTCATGCTGTGCTCTAATCCTCGCCACTTCATGGACTCTGTCAGCAATGGAGTGTATATCTAGGCGCAGGCCAGATATGGCTGCCGACAGTGTGTCCTTTATATCCGCCGCTATTGTGCACAGATCATGAAGGCTGGGGATGCTGTTGGGGATGAGCCGTGCTCTCCCCGACCCTGGTGCAGTGTGAATGGGCGGTGTTCCGGTCAGTGATGGGGCTGCATCCTGTGACTGACCATGGCGGGAAGCCGCCATATTGTTCCTTTGGGTCTGGAACAACTCCGGTATGTTCTGGCTTAATCCGTTTTGTTGCTCGCAAGGAGAGCAAGAGGCGGAAGAGTTCTGAGATGCTGTCCCCAAGTTTGTATGGCGATCTGGGGTGATTCGTACCTCCTGTGGAGCGATGAATACCTGTAGCAGCGAGGGCTCTGGTTTCAAGCGGCCATCTTATAGCAAGATCAAACTACGCCCCCTCCCAATTTTAGGCTTTATGCCACAATGCCAGCAGCATTATGCACTTTTTAACAATGCATATAATTTACACTTTTTTTTATAGATAAACTTTGCAGCTGCTGCATGCACTACTTTGAAATACAACATGGACACCTTCTCCATCCCCTCGTGTCGTGTGTACATACCTTGGCTATCCACAGGCTACGTTCTCACAGTTCCCGGTCAGGCCTCATTCTCGGCCTCCTCTGGCTCTTCGTATCATGTGTTCCAAATTTGAGCTGATTTGTAAGCAACTTTGGGATGTTTTTCTTCCCCCTTTTTTTTATACATATATTTTTTACAGATACACATGCTGTGCCTGCTCCTGAGAAAGTAGAGCTTCATCCACGAAACGTGTAGAGCTTTTTAGATGCAGTTTTTCTTGTTACAATCATGCAATTATATATGAATTTTTTTGAATTTTGGCCAAATCATGTATCAACAATTTATGCATATCGGCTCATTTTAATATTTTTTATTTTTGTAAATGCATTATGTTTTTTACGTTTACCTCCATGAATAAAGCAAATGTGCCATTGTGCATTAATTTTACCATCTGTGTGTCACGCGCCTCATTTTAAAATCCTAACTTTTCTCCTTTTTTCAGTGTTAGGATTTTAGGAAAGTTTTCAAATGTGCCATTTCCCAAAGGTCAGTAAACTGCTTCTAAATGAAAAGTTGCATTTTCGCTTTTACGGCAAACCGGTAAAATAGTTGGTATTACCATTTTTTTTTCTTTCCCTTCTATCCAAGCATTGTAATGGCTAAAACAAATAAAAAGGCATAAACATCGGCAGGGGAAGTAGGTGGTTTGTAAGGCAAATCAATCTTGACCATACACTACAGTATTGGGCAATTAGCTAGTTTTGCAGCTTTTGAATAAGAGCATGATTGTAAAGATCAAGCCAAATAAGAATCCTGTGTGTGGCCTTTCCTTGGCATAATAACATCTAGTACAATCTGAGATGTCGTGCAACAAATCTTTTCTAGATATTAAAGTGATTGTAAAGTCTATTTTTTTTTTTTTTCCTGTAAAAATAACATGTTGTTATACTTCCCTGTTGTGTCGTGAATTTGCACAGAGCAGCCCAGATCCTCCTCTTCTCGGGTCCCTGGTGATCCTGGCCCTTCCTTCTGTTCAGCTTGCTGTGGAGACACCCAAGCAAAGTCACAGCTCCCTGTGTCCATTCAGACATGGAGCCCTGACCTCCCCCCTCCTGCGGCATGCTGAGAGGCTGAGCACTTGGGCATCTGAGTGGATCCCAACATTAAAGTTGTGATCCCTCCAGTGTCTGGACAAGCTGAGTGATGCCAGCCGACAGTGGATTTTTGCCAGCTGTCGGCTGAATCTGGGTAACAGGAGTGCAGAACTAAGTGCAGTGACCACAGGAGACGTAGAGTCAAAAGAGCTTTGGCCCTACTTCTCCTATTATTTACTTTATAGTTACTATGAACTAGTAAAAGTGCTTAACCTAATATTTAATGTAATCCCCTGCGCATCAGTACTCAGACCAGGAAAAGGAGGGTCTGTTAAGGAAATGATTAAGAGCTCCAATCGAGCCCAAGGTTATCTGCTTTTGTCTCTAATTGGAAAGTGTGGATATGCATGCATATAAAAGTAAACACTCTGAGACACGCTGAGCTCCGTTACTTCTTACACTTCTGATTTATTCAAGGCGGTGCTAATGTTTTATACACAAAAATACGTCATTGCTATGTTAGTCTAATAGGTACATCTCATTGGTTAAGATAGAAAAGAAGATGGAGAATCTTCATAACGAGGTTTGGCTGTCCTTTGTTTTATCTTCAGTTCCGCGTTCTTCTGATGTGTGGGATGTAGGGGGTACCCGCCATTTTGAGAAAATATAGGAACAGAGCAAATCTGTATACTTATATAATGAGTAAGGTAGAAAAATATGTATGCACATAAGAAAATAGACATTTTCAGATTATTATTATTATCTACATCACATTCCCTCACAGGTCAGCACTCTGACTCAATCAGGGATTTTCTAAATTGTACTTAACAGGACAGAGGATTTCATATTTGACTAATTAGGTTATGCTACCACACATGGCAATGGGTGGAGCTCAAGAGGTGGTCCAGTGTGGTGTGTGCATTGCCGTCATTGCGCACGTCTACATGGGTACCATTTTTACAAGTTCCGGGCACAAGTACATGTGCTTTCAGAGCTCTTGAGGTTCCTGCACTGGTACCTGCTCACGACTTACCGATCCAGTGACTTTCTGCCTTCGCAGCTGCATCTACTTGGGCACCAGGCACAGCAAGTATTGTGCCCCCTGTCTACTGGGTGTGATTAACAGTGTGTCCTCGCATGGGCAGACACTCCTCTCAGGTGGGTGGCTGATGACTTCTGTGTTTCACATGCCTATTAACCTTCAGCAAACCATAGCCTCAGGCAGAGGCAGAGAGGAGGGGGAAAAAGACAAAAAGGTGGGCTCCCAAATCTCAATTAGGGGAGAGGTTGCCCTGAAATGGCTCACCAAAGAGTCACATTGGCTCAGAATTACTGCCCTTTTTGGTGTTTTCACATTTTAGGGACAGAATCCTCCATTTCCTTTGTGTCAAGGGAGGTGTTTTTTGCACTCATATCTAGGCTGCGTGATCAGCTCTCAGGGGTTCTCACTGGCCTGGAATGCTTGCGATGCAAATGTAAGCAATCCTCTTCCCCCTTCTCTCCATTTGAGGTAGGATGAAAAATTGGAGTAGAATCCTGCTGATGAACAAGAGAAAGCTGTTGTGGGCACGCCCTCCCAGGGGGGAATCTCGGGGACCAGGGCTTTCTCAGACTCAGAAGAACATTGTGGACTTCCTGGAAGGTGTGGGGTACACCAGGGCTCAACAAATCCCAGGTTGCCATGGCGACCAGAAACCGCATTCTGGCGCCACTCACTGCAGCTCCCATTTAACGACACCCCAGAAATGAAGCTCTGGGCACCGGGCAGCCAATCCTTCTCTCTCTCCCAGGCTGGTCTCCATGGTTTCACCAGAAGTAGGCAGGAGTCTGATGTTTGGCTGTGACTGACATGGTCGGGGGGCCAGGCTGGGCTTCTTTTCCTCAGGCCGCTGTCCCCTCCTCTTCCCCAATGCTCGGGCAGGTTTCTGAGGACTGCTTCTCTCTGGGAGAGCTGTGTTGCTCTTCTGCTGCCCCTGTGCCTGAACTCCATCGCTGTCAAGCTGGCCTTCCTCTCCCTGGAGCCCACCCCCCTGTAGCCTCCACCTGACAGAGCAGGTGGACTGGCAGTACTCTCAGTGGGAGGTTTTCTGGTGGATGATGGAGCAGGGGAGCTGCCTGGTCTGTGTGTTCCACTGTTCCTGTGACATGCTGAGCTGTAACTCTGAAATGTTAGTGTGTTGTGAGGTGGAGGAGGGGAGAGGAGTCCTGCTGGCCAAATCTGAATTTTTCTGGCTCCATAGGTGTTGTGTCTGATGTATACTGATATGCTTTAGATGAGTCCTTCTGTTTCCTCTAGTAAAGCCTTGTGTACAATTACCACGTTTTATGGACAGCTGGTCTTGAGTATTTCATGGTGACCTGAAACCCACCGGAGGAAGGGGAGGGGGACATGTAGGCAGCAACAGGCAGCAGAAGATCAGCAGCACTGAGACACTTCTTTTTATCCTTTTTTTTTTTTTTTTTTTTTTTTTCTTTTTGTGTATTATTTAAAGTGTCACTAAGGCTTTGTTTAGATGTGCAGTTGGGTGGTAAAAATGTTGTGGTAGAGCAATGTTTTTGCCACCCACCAACCTTAAGCTGCAATATGCAGCAGATTAGGATGTTTTACATGCCACTGTCACAATGCAATTGGCATAATGAGTTTCCCCCTAGAACAGGTTTTTGTCATTCTTTCTGGCCAGCTTACAACCCTAACGATATTGCATCGGGGTTATCGGCTGGCTGGTCGCTCTGCTGTAGGTTAGGGGGTCCAAAATTCTTGCCTTGCCCCGGGCGCTGACAAACTACACCTAAAAAAAAAAACAAAAAAACTTTTTTTTTGCTGGCTCTTAGATTCAAAGCAAATTTGTCAAGCTCTGGTGTTCACTAACCTGAAGTTACTGCTTCTGGAATCCTCTTCCCCTAAAATCACTGTCCTGACAGATGCCAAAGCATAGTCCTTTCCAGTGCATTCTCAGTTGCAAGAAGGTGTCGTCGATGCCTGTGCTCACCAGTACCCCTTGAAGGAGAAATTTAACAAAAAATGGTGTTCTCAGTATACTTTTTGTTCAGATTAAATAAATCTTATGTCTTTTACTAAAGATTTCCATGAAGAGGAACAGCTATGAGTTTTCAATATGTTTTTGTGTCCTGGTGACTACCACCAGGCTAAAAAAAAAAAATGGTGTTCTGCAGCTGTTTTCTACTTGGATAAGACCTTAATGGTCGAAGTCTGTAAAGATGCCACGGATAAGAAGTAGAAGGCCCTCTTTAGGGGTTTCTTCTCTATGGTAGACATACTCTGCAGCCTGTGTTGATTGTAGTGGAAGTTTGCCAGGCCCTTACAGTCTGGGTAAAGTGTATGCTCCATTCCAGAGAATTGGACCTAAAGGATCCTGCCATTTGGCAAATTCTGAAAATTTTCCAAGAACCCTGAGTTTAGCGGTAAATGCCTTTTGAAAGGGTATGTGCCATGTCTGTCTTCACTGGAAGAATCCTATGGCTCAAATGTTAGTTGGCAGAACTTTTCTGTAAGAAGCAAATTGAGGCTGCTGTTTGAGGGCAAACGGTTGCTTGGACCATCCTTGGATGCCTTTTTAAGCTAAAGCCTACATCCCAATTGCATAAGAATTGGAACCCCAAGTCCCCCTATTCCAGTAGCATGTCCTTCCTACAATAAAGAGGGACATCTAATGGCCTTTGACAATGCCTGCCTCTCTTTGGGGTTGTTGAGGACTGGTGTTATCACCTTTTGTGGGGTATCTGGATGATTAACTTTATTGCTATCACAAGGGATGAACAACATCCCTTGTGACAGCATGAGCCATGAGAGGTTCTCTATATAGAGAGATCTGGGGTCTCATCTGGTCTCTAATGCAGCCGATCAGACATAGATCGGTCTGATCGGCTGCTCACCTGGCCGCTAACAGCCAGGTAAACGGGCGGAACTGTAAGTGACGACCTACTCTTCGCTCCTGGTTTCCGCGGACACAGAGGAACTGTAGTTCCTCTCTCTGTTCTGTGCAGCCATCCCCGCTGGCTGCAGCGCTCCGCGATTGGATGGTAGAGCCTGAGCAAGAGGCGAGAGGAGGGTGGTGCCTCCTCCTGCCGCCCGCAGAAGTGATTGAGTGGCTATTTGGCCACTCAAATCACTTCTGTTAAAAACGGAATCGCCGACTGAAAAAATTACTGCCTGTAGGTGCAGTCATCATCCCAATATAACTACTTTAACCCGAGGACATCCATGGGCGTCCTACAGGCGTGTAGGAGCTAGATTTCTTTGGTTGAGAGAAATTATTCCTCTGGGTGTCCCAATGTACATGGCAAGCAGAGTTCCACTCACATTTGGCACCTTTCAGGGGGGTACATGTTTTTGACAGGTAACGTTCCCCACTTTCGGGAGAGAGGGCCTAAGGAGAAAACTGGTAGGGTCTGCAACCCTTAGTGCAGTGCACACACAGGCATTCGGTCAGTGTGTATAGCTGTCTATCTGACAGAAGCTGGTCTCATGACCGGCTTTTGTCAAAGGGACATGGTGGAAAACCAGCATCTTATCAATTTACATGCTTTGTTTGAGTCTCAGCACTGCTAGAAGTGTAGCTAGCTGTTAAGATTCTGTATCTATCTATGGCACTAAGGGGGCACATTTCTTTTTCATACATCATGGGACAGGCTAATATTCATTACCTACTGGTTATACTCTATCTCCAGGTGAATGGACCAAAGGTCTTCAGACAGGAAGTGATTCCCTATATAACCCCTCCCACACAGGAAGCACTTCGGTTTTTTTTTTTACTAGTGTCTGCAAGGTGGATGGCATGGTTTGTTTGAGCTCTCTGAGCTCTGGGTCTCTAGTCTCACAAACAGTTCTTAAATGAACCAAGGGATTGACCAATCAGATCCATTTGAGACAGGCTTTATATGCTTAGATAAATGGTACCCAAGCCTCGCAAAGAAAACTCAAGATCCTGCAAGGTTTTGACTGTAATGCGGCCTCCGGGCGCTGGACCCTGTGAAGTGGAATCCTGGACACCACATCGCTAAGCAATTCCTGCTGGGTGCTGCACAGGTCCAAGGGAGTGGACCCTAAACAGTAGAGGAATGTCATTTTCAGTTTGTGGCCCTACCCTTCAGGCTGGCTACAGCTCCCCGGGTGTTCACAAAGGTCCTAGCACAAGTTCTGGGTCTTTTAAGGGCCCAAAGGATCCTGGCGCCTGGGTATCTGGATGACCTCCTACTCGAAGATCACTCATTACAGGCTCTAGAACAGAGCATAATATGCACAGTGCAGTATTTGAAAAGCTTAGGCTGGATCATTAAATACCAAAAAGTCAGCCTTGAAACCAGCTTAAAGTCTAAAGTATTTAGGTCTGATCCTAGATATGGTTCAAGCAAGAATGTTCTTGCCACCCGTAAGGATCTGTGCCCTGAAGGTTCAAGTGCATCAGATAAGAGGCACCAGACAACCCTCCATTCGGCTCTGTATGAGTCTTCTAGGGAGGATGGTATCCTCCTTCGAGGCAGTGACCTATGCCCAGTTCCATTGCAGGCCTTTATAACAAGACATCTTGTTGGCCTGGAGCAGAAAAGAAAAAGCCCTGGATTATCCAATGTGCTCATCTCCTCTGGCACGCTTAAGCCTAAACTGGTGGTTGCAGGATCAGAACCTGTGAAAGGGAAAATCCTTTCCCCTCGTAACTTGGAGAGTACTGACTACTACAGATGCCAGTCTCTCAGGCTGGGGAGTGACCCTAGAAGGGCTCACAGCTCAGGGGAAATGGTCAGGGACAGAACAGATCCTGCCCATCAACTTCCTGGAATTACGGGCAGTACGTCTGGCCCTAAGGTCCTGGACGGTTGAGCTTCAGGACTGCCCTGTTTGGGGTTAAGCCCGACAATGCCACCGCAGGGGCCTATATAAACCACCAAGGCGGTACCAGGAGTCGTTCAGCTCGGAAGGAGGTGAACCACCTCCTAGCCTGGGCAGAGGGACATGTGCCGATTTTATATCGGTAGTCCATATCCCGGGAGTAGAGAACTGGAAGGCAGATTATTTCAGCCGCCAGCAGATCTACCCGGTGGAATGGTCCCTACACCCAGGGGTGTTCCAGGAAATTTGCCAGCGTTGGGGATGGCCAGTGGTCGACCTTTTGGCATCTGGATTTAACAACAAGCTATAGCAATTTGTGTCCCGAACAACAAGTGTTCCTCTGGCAATCGGAGCAGATGCTCTGATAGTTCCACGGAGACAGTACTCCCTAGTGTATGGGGATCACTTCCTTTCTGAAGACCTTTGGTCTTCCAGTGTCCATTCACCTGGAGATGAAGTATAACCCAGTATGATTTAAATTTTTGCTTGACTCTGTGTCCCATGATGTACTCAAAGAAAAGGATTTTACCGGTAAGTATCACGAAAAAATCCTATTTAAAGGGTCTTGAGGTAAATTAATATCACAAAAAGATATAGTGCTAATCTCTGTCTGAAATCTGGTTAACTTCAGACACCTCCAAAGCAAGTGTATTAAAGCTGTTGTATACCGCTGGACGTTTTTTGTTTTGTTTTGTTTTTTTTTCTGCAAGGTAAAGTCATAATGTGCTAGTATGCATCGCATACTAGCACATTATGTGAAACTTGCCTTAAAACAAAGCTGTTCCAGCGCCGCAATATCAGTGATGCAGCTGCATCCAACTCCACTCGTCTTGCTTCCGTGTTTGCGGGCTCCGGCTCTGTGATTGGCCGGAGCCGCAATGACATTACTCCCGTGCATGCGCAAGGGAGCCACCATTCACGGCACAGGGCTTAAAAGGAACAGCACGAGCAGCCGTTCCTTCAGAGCGCGGGCACCAGTGCTGCATGTAATGTAAATACCTCCTAAACAGTACACGATTAGGAGAGGAGATATTTACATTACCTACAGGTAAACCTTATTTTAGGCTTACCTTTTAAGTAAATGCCAGCAGAGGAAGTTTACTTCCTCTTTAAGTCTCCTTGGTCTCTATTACACTTGGGGTCAAGCCATTCCCTTGTTGCACTTTACTCGCAAGGTTTTCTTTTTGGTGGTCCTTACCTCGACCCAGTTTCCCAGTCTCGCACCTGACTTTGCTTTCCTGCAAGGAACCTTTCCTGGTTCTTGACCAGAATGAGCTGTGAGGGGCTATGTCTGGGCAGGGAGTCCTGCCATTTCCATTAACCTGGAGGTGGCAGTATAACCCAAGTAGTCATGAATATGAATTTAGTTTTGTACTGTGAATTACTCCAAAAAAAGGATTTTACAGGAAAACTAAAAATCCTCATAGTTCTTACAGAGAATAGAGGATCTCTTGAATGGGATGTTACTCATTGTCCAATCACAGGCTGGTAAGGGTGGGGGGGGGGGGGGTCCTTACCAGAATGCAGTGTAGTAGTCAGGAAGGTCCAGAGCAGTGAACTCAACTGCGGCCCTTTGCTTGGCTTTATCTGGCTCTTGGGGCCCCGCCTGAATTCTGAAGGGCAGTATACTGGCCCTTTGTTTAGAAAGTTTGGACTACAGACCATTATTTGAGGATTACAGTTATAAATATGCCTTAATTGAATAAACGATATTTAATCCTCTGCTTTCAGACGCGTGGTCATAGTAATGGAGATGGAAGTACTGAAGGAAGCAGATTCGGTTAATGGGAAGATTGGGAATCCGCAACCATACAATGATGGTAACATACTTTTTTTTTTTTTTAATTTGTAGTTATAATCATCTCTGTCCATTCAAGTATGTCCACATTATTTCAAGTGGCTTTTAACATTATTCATACCTTAATAATCCTAAAACTAACCTTATCCTTTCCTCATCCTTTGATGCGCCTTTTTAATCTTAATCATCTTCACAAGAAAGATCAGGATCTTTATACTATTGTAAAGGTGTATTTGGTAACCTATCAACTACAGTGATGCTGACAATCAACATGTTGCTATATTTTTTTATTGTACAGGGCTAAACATTTGGATTCCAGTGAAAAATTTGATTACTCTTGATTTCTTTTAAGCTCCAGTGCATCCGGAAAGTATTCAGTGCTTCACTTTTAACCACTTTTTGTTACAGCCTTATTCCAAAATGGATTCAATTCCTATATTTTTCTCAATTCTTCAAACAATACCCCATAATGACCACATGAAAGAAGTTTGAAATCTTTGCAAATTTATTAAAAGTAAAAAAATGAAAAAAATCACATGTACATTAGTATTCAGACTTTGCCATGACACTCAAAATTGAGTTCAGGTGCATTCTGTTTCCACTGATCATCCTTGATGTTTCTACAACTTGATTGGAGTAGTAAATTCAGTTGGTTGAACATGATTTGGAAAGGCACACACCTGTCTGTATAAGGTCCCACAGTTAACAGTGCATGTCAGAGCCAAAACCAGGCCATGAAGTCCAAGGAATTGTCTGTAGACCTCAGACAGGATTGTATCGAGGCACAGATCTGGGGAAGGGTACAGAAACATTTTTGCAGCATTGAAGGTCCCAATGAGCACAGTGGCCTCCATCCATAGATGGAAGAAGTTTGGAATCAGCAGGACTCTTCCTAGAGCTGGCTGCCCGGCCAAACTGAGCAATCGGGGGAGAAGGGCCTTAGTTAGGGAGGTGACTAAGAACCTGATGGTCACTCTGACAGAGCTCCAGCAATTCTCTGTGGAGAGAGGAGAATCTTCCAGAAGAACAAACATCTCTGCAACACTCCAGCAATCAGGCCTGAATGGTAGAGTGGCCAAACAGAAGCCACTCCTCAGTAAAAGGCACATGACAGCCCACCTGCAGTTTTCGAAAAGGCGCCTGAAGGACTCAGACCATCAGAATCAAAATTCCCTGGTCTGATGAAGCAAAGATTGAACTCTGACCTGAATGGCAAAGGTCATGTCTGGAGGAAACCAGGTACCACTCATAACCTGGCCAATGCCATCCCTACAGTGAAGCATGCTGATGGCAGAATCATGCTGTGGGGGTGTTTTTTCAGCAGCAGGAACTGGGAGACTAGTCAGGATAGAGGGAAAGATGAATGCAGCAATGTGCAGGGACATCCTTGATGAAAACCTGTTCCAGAGCGCTCTGGACTTTAGACTGGGGCGAAGGTTCGTCTTCCAACAGTAAAAAGTCCCTAAGCACACAGCCAAGATAACAAAGGAGTGGCTACCGGACAACACTGTGAATGTCCCTGAGTGCCCCACCCAGAGCCCAGACTTGAACCCAGTTGAACATCTCTGGGGAGATCTGAAAATGGCTGTGCACCAACGCTTCCCATCCAACTTGATGGAGCTTGAGAGGTCCTGCAAAGAAGAAAAAGAAGAATGCGAGAAACTGCCCAAAAATAGGTGTGCCAAGCTTGTAGCATCATACTCAAAGACTTGAGGCTGTAATTGATGCCAAAGGTGCTTCAACAAAGTATTAAGCAAAGTCTGTCAATACGTACAGTATGTACATGTGATTTTTCTTATTATATTTTTTTTTTTTTTTTTTTTTTTTTTATAAAATTGCAAAGATTTCAAACAAACTTCTTTCACGTTGTCGTCATGGGGTATTGTTTGTAGAATTTTGAGGAAAATAATGAATTTAATCCATTTTGGAACAAAATGTGGAAAAAGTGAAGTGCTGTGAATACTTTCCGGATGCACTGTATGTAATCTATTGCATTGTTTACGACCCTTCAGACCACGTCCCTCCCACACGCTTTTTTTTTTGGTTTTTCTTTTCTACCCCTCCTTTTATCCCCATTTACTGTTTTTTTTTTTTTTTTTTTTTTTTTTTTTTTTTTTTTTACTATTTACACCAGTTATTTGTTGCTCTGTAGAAAATGCCTGTTTTTTAAAAGAAAAACCACAAACTCTCTGCTCTGCCCCTCCAACGCTACACTGGAGTGCCAGGCTGTGGAAGGGGGTGGGAGAGGCCTGCTCAGGCTCTCATTGGCATGTTGAGAGCCTAAGCCAACTGCCGGTCAGGCATCTGGGCGTATCCCAACATTGCGGTGGTCTCTGCAGAGCCTGGACTGGCTTTGACATTAGCCTACAGGGCGCTTTAGTCGGCTGAATCTGGGTCACAGGAGTGCAGAACTAAGTGTGCTCTGGTGATCCATAGGAGAAAGATGACCATAAGCTCTTTGACCATACTTCTCCTTTAACAGAATAGGAGAAGGCTTTAACGCTTATCAGGTTGTTTTTTTTTCAGTTTGTATCCAGCTGGAGAGATTTCCTGTTCTAGAGGTTCAGGAAATTAAATCTCTCCAATTCCCGTCCTAGAGCACAATCATAGGAAAAAGTGCCCCAACTGGAGAAATTTTCCTCACGTATTGCTCTAAAAACACAAGTAACCTTTTCGGATATAGGGGGAATCTAACTAGTGGGGATACAAGAGGCAAAAACTTACTTGATAAAAGGTCTCACCCTTATTAAACACATTTAACTTCTTCAGATCCTCGCTATAGCCGAATGACGGCTACAGCGCGGACCTACTTTGCCGGGAGTACGTCAATAGACGTCCTCCCATGCCAAAGCGGCCTGCGCGCCCCCTGCAAGGCATGGGCAGCGCGCTCTGTGATCAGCGAGTCTGGGACTTGGCTGATCACAGATCGGAGTAAGGGGTCGATCCCGACCCCTTACCACGTGATCAGCTGTCAGCCAATGACAGCTGAATGTGATGTAAACAGAGCCGGTAATCTGCTATTTTTTCTCCTTGCGCTGATAGCGTAAGGAGAAAAAAAAAGGCGATCACCAGCGGCTCTCAGAGGGACATCGGTCCCGATCAAGGAGAGCTGCCGCCAGCTCATCTGTGCCCACCTATGCCACCTACCAGTGCCCACCAGCGCCACCCATCAGTGCCATCGATGTCACCAATCGGTGCCTTATCAACAGTGCTGCCCATCGGCGGTGCTTTATCTGTCCCCACCAGTGCCTGTCTCATCAGCGCATATCAATGAAGGAGAATAATTACCTGTTTACAAAATTTTATAACAAACTATTAACCACTTCAGCCCCAGAAGAATTTAACCCCTTCCTGACCAGTGCTATTTTTGCAATTCGGTACTGCGTCACTTTAACAATTGCGCGGTCGTGCGACGTGGCTCCCAAACAAAATTGACGTCCTTTTTTTCCCACAAATAGAGCTTTCTTTTGGTGGTATTTGATCACCCTTGCGGTTTTTATTTTTTGCGCTATAAACAAAAAAAAAAATAGCGACAATTTTGAAAAAATGCATTATTTTTTACTTTTTGCTATAATAAATATCCCCAAAAAATAATTAAAAAAAACATTTTTTTCCCTCAGTTTAGGCCGATACGTATTCTTCTACATATTTGTGGTAAAAAAAAAAATCGCATCGGTTTATTGATTGGTTTGCACAAAAGTTATAGCGTTTACAAAATAGGGGATAGTTTTATGGCATTTTTATTATATTTATTTTAATTTTTTTTGTGACTGCGACATTATGGCGGACACATCGGACATTTTTTACACATTTTTGGGACCAATGAGTGCTATAAAAATGCACGGATTCCTGTGTAAATGACACTGGCAGTGAAGGGGTTAACCACTAGGGGGCGGGGAGGGGTTAAGTCAGTACTAGGGAGTGTTTTCTGACTGTAGGGGGGATGGGCTAGCTGTGACACTGTCACTAGGCAGAACGGGGAGATGCTATTTACATCACCATCTCCCCGTTCGTCCTCTCCGTGACTCACGTCCGGCATTTGCAATGGCACGGCGGGAAATTCAATGGGACTTACCTGTACGCCCATTTGCCCAGCCGTGCCATTCTTCTGACGTACATCGGCGTGCGCCGGTCGGGAATTGGTTAAACATTATTTTTTTTTTTTTTTTTCCCAAAATTTTCGATCTTTTTTTTGTTTAGCAAAAAATATAAACCCCAGCTGTGATTCAATACCACCAAAAGCTCTATTTGTGTGAAAAAGCGATAATTTAATTTGGGTACAGTGTTGTATGACTGCAGTTGTCATTCAAAGTGCGTCAGCACTGAAAGCTGAAAATTGGTCTTAGCGGGTGGGGGGTTTAGTAAGTGGTGCCCAGTAAGTGGTTAAAGCGATCGTAAAGTCTTGTTTTTTTGTTCTTTTTCTTTACAAATAACAAACATGTTATACTTACCTGCTCTGTGCAGTTGGTTTTGCACAGATTAGCCCAGATCCTCCTCTTCTCGGGTCCCTCTTCGGCTCTCCTGGCCCTTCCCTCCTGGTGAGTGCCCCCACAGCAAGGAGCTTGCTATTGGGGCACCCGAGCCGAGTCATGGCTCCCTGTGTCCATTCAGACATGGAGCTGTGACCCGGCCCCACCCCTTTCTCTCCTGATTGACTGACTTTGACAGCAGTGGGAGCCAATGGCGCTGTGCTGCTGTCTCAGCCTATGAGGGTGGTAGTCCCCAGGAAAGCCGTGTGTCTCATGCAACATCACTGGAACTAGATGGGGCTCAGGTAAGTATTAGGGGGGCTGCTGCACACAGAAGGCTTTTTATCTTAATGCATAGAATGTATTAAGATAAAAAAAACTGTCTTTACAACCCGTTTAAGTATAGTTTGCATAGTTGCACACCTTCAGTTTCAGAGTTCTAATCTGATGTTGTCTTTTGCCCAGATTTCATATTTTGGTGGGAGAGATCTATTGCACAAAACTAATGCATGTACCGTTTTATCGCTCCATAAGATGCACCTGACCATAAGACGCACCTAGGTTTTAGAGGAGGAAAACAAGAAAAAAAAATATTCTGAACCAAATGGTGTACTAAAATATTTTCCAGTGCCCATGAAAGGCAGACTGACCGTTGCCATAAACGCAGACTGACCGTTGCCATAAACGCAGACTGACCGTTGCCATAAACGCAGACTGACCGTTGCCATAAACGCAGACTGACCGTTGCCATAAACGCAGACTGACCGTTGCCATAAACGCAGACTGACCCGAGTGGCCGAATGCTCTGTCATCTGTCTCAGGAACAGTGTCAGGCCCAGCCGGGAGTTCGCCTAGCGCCCACGGGGGGGTATGGATGTCTGTCCCCCTCTCTCCTGTCTCTCTTCCGGCGGTGACGGCAGGGAACGTTGGCGGTGGGAGGGGGCGGTGCCTGTCATATATTCGCACCATAAGACGCAGAGGCATTTTCCCCCCTATTTCTGGGGGGGAAAAGTGCATCTTATGGTACGGAAAATACGGTATTTAACATCTGATACCCAGATTGTGAGTGGGGTGCTGCAGTTTCTGTTGAACAAAATTGAACAAATATATTTTTGGGTGACACATGAAACAAACCATACTTTATTCAGGGGAATCCATAAAGGGTGTCTACTACTGCCTGCCGATTACTTTCTATCATGCCTCCACACAACAAATATTGGTGCTTGGCCTGAATTTATGTACCTTTTTTTGGAGCCAGGTAAATTAATTTGAGGAAGGCATAGACGTTTGCCATGCGGAGGTGAAATGATGGACAATATGGACACTCCATACTCAGTGCAGCTTGGCTCTCTCCCCACAGCCACCAAAGGAGTTTTGTTCTGAGTGTGCCCCCCCCCCTCTCGATGTTGACAACAGGCAGTGGGTGTATCCATAGACATGACATGCTGCTAGTGGCTAAAGATTCCATCCTCTGCCTGCTTTCAGTCTTAAAGTGGTTGTGAATCCCACATGGGGAAAAAAAGACCTGCAAGACAAAGGCATAATGAGCTAGTATGCATAGCATACTAGCTCATTATGTAATACTCACCTGAGCTCAAAGCCCCCGCTGCGGTGCCAGTACACGGCACCGGCCGGCAACATTTTTCCCCCGGAGTTACTTCCGGGTATCGCGGCTCCTGCGCTGTGATTGGTCGGAGCCACAATTATGTCACTCCCATGCATGTGCGCCGGAGCCACCGGTAACAGCTTCGGCACACTCACTGAAGCAAACGGTACGTACATGCCATTGCTTCAGTGCGCATGTGCCGATGACATCAGACCATGCTGGTTTAGAAGATATCCGGGGTAGCTACAGGTAAGCCTTATTATAGGCTTACCTGTAGCAAAAAGTGGGTTGTAAGGTTTTATTACCACTTTAAAACCGTTACTGGTTGTGAAGAACAGCATTCTTCACAACCAATGACAGGTGGAGTGGGAGTAGTGGCAAACATGCCCCAGTTTGACAGCTTGCAGAGACAGGCACCCTGCCTGTCTCTGTGCGCCAACTTAGAGTTGGCTTTAATAGAGAAATAAGGCAAACCTTCTTTTTTTTTTTTTTTTTTTTTTTTTTTCTTTTCTACAATTTTCTTCTGGGTCACACGAATGCACCTTATTTTGCTCTCCTCTGTCCCAGAATCAGCAGACACTGGACTAAAGCTGATGTCACAGAGCTGCTCCAGGCTCTGGAAGGATCCTGACCATATTGTCAGGATCCATCCAGCTGCCTGATTGACAGCTGGCTCTGGCTGTCAGTGCGCAGCTGAGAGCCAAAGCCAGGTGCTCCCACCCCCTCTGCAGCCCGACACTCCTGTGAGTGCTGGAGGGGCAGAGTGGAGAGCAGTGACTGGCCAAGAACTAAGCAATCGGCCATGTGATCTTTCAATTCTCAGACTTAGAGCTGGCGTGGGACAGATGCAGCATTAGACTGATGCTGTAGCATGGAGGTAAGTGTGTTTTTATTTTGTGTTTTTTTTTTTTTTTTTTTTTTTTTTTTTTTTTTTTTTTTTTATAGCCCATACATCATCTTTACCTCCACTCTCAATGTCTACCAACTGGAGGTAGTTCTCTTTTTCCATTTGGTGTAACCATAGTGCCACTTTGTAAAAGTGGTGCTATTAAGAACTACCTCAATCTGCCACACATTTTGGTAAATCTACCAAAAGTGGCGGCATGGCTTTTTGAATCTTTCCCAGGATTTTTTTTTTAAGGGCCACCTTGCCAGAAAGTGGTGCACATGCTTCCCCTTCGTTGCCTCTGCCTTATCTTCATGAATAGTGCTAGAAGTGGATTCCCCCTTCACCTAACCTTTTCATATTATTTAAATATATAGATCCATGAAGGAGCCATACAATGGCTTTTGTCTTCCATCTGCTTTTTCCATACATAGAACTACCCACTTACAAACGACTTACAAACTTGTAATGACTCAAGATATTTGCCACCTGTTCAGAAAATGAATTTTATTTTTTTTACAACTCATTTTACATGTTAGAAAAGCTAGCTATATGCTGGGAGTTTTGTTTTCCAGTAGTAGTCCTGCTACTCTTTTTCTGGCAGTTTACCGGATGTTATGTATTGATTATAAACCCCACAATAACTCATCTGTGATTGTGCTTGTGTGCGTATTATTGCATCTGTTGTTCTCAGCCATCTGTTAGCATGAGACATGTTAGAGGAATGTATCATTTCATGTATCTGCTTTCTGAAATGGAGCATGACGTTGCTCGCTGACGTATTGTTTATACAATCAATTCTGAATGTTAGTCGTCTTCACTTTCAGCATTAATAGCACCCTATGATATCAATAGTTTAAGAGGCAAACATTTATAGCAAAACCGTATATTCAACAAGCTGTAGTTAAACTCTATCCACACGTGGGTAAAGTTGGAGAACACCAGTTAAGTATTCTTTGTATATTCTATAATGGGTATGTATATCACTTGTAATCCTTTTGAAACTTCTGTTATACTAACCCCCACCCCCGCACGGCAGTAACATTTTCACATCATGGTTATTAAGCCAATAGGATTTTTTATTTTGCAATTCGCATGTTGGCTTTGGTAAATTGTTTGTGGGAATGAGACTGTAAACAATTATGGCTCTCTCGGATCTTAACCCAGGTAGAGATTAGCTGTGTAATTGACCCAGCTTAAATATTTCAAAGGTAGCATCACTGTTGTCGTCCTATTCTCCCCCCATCAGCAAAAAATTAAAGTAGGTTTAAAGGCAGAAGGTTTTTTATCTTAATGCATTCTATGCATTAAGATAAAAAAAACTTGTGTAGCAGCATCCCCTAATACTTACCTGAGCCCCATCTCTGTCCAGCATTGTCTGAGTCCCTTGGCCGTCCAAGACTGTCGCTCCTGATTGGTTGAGACACAGCAGCGGTGCCATTGGCTCCCATGGCTGTCAATCAAAGACGGTCAATCTGGAGAGAGAGGGGTCGGGGCTGAACGGCAGCTCTGTGTCTGAATGGACACACGGAGCTGCACCTCGGCTCAGGGGCCCCCATAGCAAGCTGCTTACTATGGGTCTACTCGACAGGAGGGGTGGGGCCAGGAGCACCGAAGATGGACCTGACGAGGAGGATCCAGGCTGATCTGTGCATATCCACCACAATAGAGCAAGTATACCATGCTTGTTTAAAAAAAGAGGCTTTACAATCACTTTAAAGGGGTTGTAAAGGTGTGTGTGTGTGTGTGTGTTATAACACAAAAAAAAAAAAATTATACTTGTGTAAGGGTTTTGCACAGAGTGGCCCCGATCCTCCTCTTCTGGGGCAGCGCTCCTGCTTTTCTCGAGTGCTCCCATGGAGAGCCGCATTCTATGGGGGCACTCATATGGGTGCACTTCCCAGTCCTGCTGCATCCATTGACGCAGACAGCGGGACTCGGCCCCGCCCCCCGGCTCCCGTGTCACTGAATTTGATTGACAGCAGCAGGAGCCAGTGTTTCCCGTTGCTATCAATCTATCCAATGAGGACCCGAGACAGCGGCTGGAGCTGCTGTGCTCGTTCTCATCGCTGGAAAGATCGGGTTCAGGTAAGTATAAGGGGGGCTCCGGGGGGCTGCTGCACTACAGAATGTTTTTCACCTTAATGCATCGAATGCATTAAGGAGAAAAACCTTGAGGGTTTACAACCCCTTTTAAGTCAGAAGCTACACCTGCTGTTGCTGCTGACTTTTAATATTAGGACACTTATCTGTCTGGAATGCAGCGATGTCAGCGCATCAGTGATGTTTCCGGCACCAAATGGACCTAAAAGATGAGGATCAGAACTGCTTTGTGCAAAACTGCTGCACAGAAGGGGTATGTATAAAGTGTGTGTGTGTGGTGGTGTTGTGTTTTTTGTTTTTTGTTTTTTTTGTTTTTTTTTTGTTTTTTTAATATTTAACTTTCAAGTGTCTGACATTCGGGGACAATTGAGACTTTGGCTTTTGATGTTTTTAAATGATGGGCTTTGGAGTAGGGATTAATCATGGCTTTGACTAAAGACTCGGAACCATAAGAACAGAGCAGCTCCTAAAGTGGTTGTATACCCCCAATGCGCAAGTTGTACCTATAGGTAAGCCTATAATAAGGCTTACCTTGTAGGTACTGTAAATATCTCCTAAACGTGTGCCGTTTAGGAGATATTTACCTTGTAGTGCGCCGATTTCATCGGTGCATGCGCTGTGAAGAAATGTCCCTCCGTGCCGTTTCCTCACTAGCAAGTGAGGTGACCGACACCTCCCGCGTGCATAGTGACATCATGCGACTCTGGGCAGTCACAGACCTGGAGTCCGTGGCCCCGGAAGGAAGAGGAGCGAAGATGGATGCGGCCATCAGCGGGGACAGCGCAGGCTTTGATTGCAGGTAAGTGGCACATAATGAGCTAGAGGGTTTACTTCCTCGTTTGGGCAAAATCCTGTTTGTTACCACAAAAAGAACCCCACTTGGAAGACTTCCTCTTTATTCCTGTTCTGGTGACAACTCAGAATTTTGGAATTTTCTTCCCTTTCAGTGCTTTTGACATTGGCCACCAAAAGAAATTGAGAGAGTGCATTACCCCAGCAGGGACACCTAAGACCATAAAAAAAAACCTGACAGGGATGCTAACGTTTGATCGCTATATGCACATAAAAAAAAAAAATTGCGTTTTATATACACTAGAACTGCATTATTAATTGTTAAAAGATCGTGATCTCGATTCAATCCCCCCCACGATATTAATCCAGCATTTCGGCGATTCATGTAAACTCCTGCTTTATCAACAACATTGCTCAGCTGCATAAAGAATGCTAAAAACAAACATTGTATCTTTCTATTCATTTACAGATCAAAGTGTTGAAATTTGGTCTGTAATTGAAGTCGGTTTAAAGCAACATTGTCAGTTTTATTTATTTTTTTTATTGTTTCTCTGTTTTAACCCCTTATTAAGACCCCTTTCACACTGGGGCGGTTTGCAGGCGGTATTGCGCTAAAAATACCGCCTGCAAACCGCCCCTAAACAGCCTCCGCTGTTTGTTCAGTGTGAAAGCCCGAGGGCTTTCACACTGAAGCAGTGCGCAGGCAGGACGGTGAAAAAAGTCCTGCAAACCGCTTTTTTTGGAGCGGTGTATTCACCGCTCCTGCCCATTTAAATCAATTGGACAGCGCGGCAATACCGCGGCTATAGCCGCGCTGTACGAGGGATTTTAACCCTTTTTTCGGCCGCCAGTGGGGGTTAAAACCGCACCGCTAGCGGCCGAATACCGCTGCAAGAACGACGGTACAGCAGCGCTAAAAATAGCGCTGTTGTACCGCCGACGCCCCCACCGCCCCAGTGTGAAAGGGGCCTAACTCTTAATTTACTCTAATCAGCCTTATTAACTCCATGTTCTCCATTTAATTTTCATACTGATTTTTTTTTCTTATTCTATTTTATAAACTATTAACTTTTTGTTTGCTTTGTTCATTAATATTTTTACACCTTTAACATATATTTACATTTTCACATTTGATAATTGCCAAATTAAAAAAAAAATACATTTATTTAATTTGTAAAATAACTTTTCAATGCTTTTTACCATTGCTGACAGCTGAAGTGGAAACAAAAAAGTTGTGGTAGGTATCGGTAAGGCTGGGTTCACACTATTGCGAATTGGTTGTGGGTTTCCTTATGTTCAGTTTGCATGACAGGAGATTGTGACCCGCTCTCAATGGAGCCAGTTCACACATCTCTGGAGTGGCCACGGAGCGCACAGCATAAGAGTCCTGTGCCTCTTCTGGTCTGTTTCAGGTCTGAATTCTGCCCAAAAATTTGGACATGAAATGGTGAAAGGAGACGTACAGGACCCACTGCTGTGCCCCGCACCGCATATAGTGTGAACCCAGCCTAATTGGTATCGGCAAGTACCAATAAAAAAAGATCCTAATATAACTTAATGGTATTTTTTTTATTTCTTTACACATTACATTATTTTTAATTACATTTCTTTAAATTTGATTGAAGCAAAGAGTATAATGTCTTATTTTATTGCTATCTTGTTTGAGAACCTAATGTTCAGGGGCTGTAAGTCTTTAACCACTTAAGGACCGAGCCTCTTTCTGAGATTTGGTGTTTACACGTTAAACGTTTTTTTTTTTTTTTGCTAGAAAATTACTTAGAACCCCCAAACATAATTTTTTTTTTCTAACACCCTAGAGAATAAAATGGCGGTCGTTGCAATACTTGCTGTCACACCGTATTTGCGCAGCGGTCTTATAAGCGCACTTTTTTTTTTTTGGAAAAATGCACTTTTTTGATTTAAAAAATAAGACAACAGTAAAGTTAGCCCAATTTTTTTTTTTATATTGTGAAAGATAATATTACCCGAGTAAATTGATACCCAACATGTCACGCTTCAAAATTGCGCCCGCTCGTGGAATGGCGACAAACATTTACCCTTAAAAATCTCCATAGGCGAGGTTTAAAAAAATTCTACAGGTTGCATATTTTGAGTTAGAGGAGGTCTAGGGTTATAACTATTGCTCTTTCTTCCGATCACGGCGATACCTTACGTGTGGTTTGAACACTGTTTTCATATGCCGGTGCTACTCACGTATGCGTTCCCTTCTGCACACAAGATCGGCATGACGGGGCGCGTTTTTAAATTTTTTTTATTTTTTTTTTACCTTTTTTATTTTTACACTGTTCTTTTTTAGAAAAAATAATAAATTGTCACTTTTTTATTCATATTACAATGAATGTAAACATCCCTTGTAATAGAAAAAAAGCATGACAGGGCCTCTTAAATAAGAGATTGGGGTCAAAATACCTCAGATCTCATATTTACACTAAAATGCAATTAAAAAAAAAAAATGTAATTTTAAAAAAAGTCCCTTTTTAAGGGCTATGGTTGGAAGTGACGATGTCGCTTCCGCCCTGCAACGGTATGGAGACGGATGGGGGGGGCATCTTCCCCTCGCGCGTCTCTATACCCAGCCAGGGAGCAGACCCGATTGCCTCCACCGCTACCGACGGCTTCGGTAAGCGGTGGAGGGCACCGGAGAGCTGGGGGGGCCTCTCCTGCCGCCGATAAGTGATCTTGCAGCAAATCCGCCACAGAGACCACTTGTATTGGAAATCGGACCACTCACTGAAGAAGAGGATACTGGGATTATGGCACCTAGCTGCTGCCATAACAACGATATCCCTCTTCAAAGTGCTGACATATATCGGCGTGAGCCAGTCCGGAAGTGGTTAAAATAAAAACAGTTTTTCAGAATCGTGAGAAAATTATGATCTTTATTCTAAGCAAAAAAATTGTGATTCTCATTTTATCCAGAATCGTGCAGCTCTAATATGCACCCTGTTTTCCAGGTCAGACAGCAACAGCTCCAGCAGCTCCAACAGCTCCAGCAGCTCCAGCTCCTGTACCTGTACAGAGTAAACCAGTTCAGAACTCGGGTAAGTGGCATTTAGTACTATAGCTACATGTGTATTGTTAAATAACATGTGTGTGTTTCATTTTATTCATTGATTTTTTTTGAATGGTGATAAGTATAAGGATACACATTGGCCTTCTTTTAGAACACAAGACAAGGACAATGAGGGGTAGTAACCTATTGCAAACTGACACATTTCATCATATTGGAGTTAAGTTGACCACTTCTGCCCCAAAACGATTTACCCCCTTAATGACCAGGCCATATTTTGCCATACAGCACTGCGTCGGTTTAACTGACGATTGCGCAGTCGTGCGCTGTAAACAAGACTGACAATTTTGAAGAAAAACATTTTTTTTTTTTTTACTTTGCTATACATATCCAAAAAAATATATAAATACATTTATTCATCAGTTTAGGCCAATACGTATTTTGCTACATATTTTTGGTAAAAAAATTGCAATAAGTGTATATTGATTGGTTTGCACAAAAGTTATTGCGTCTACAAAATAGAGGAAAGATTTAGGGACTTCTTATATAATTATTATTTTTTTTTATTTTTTTAATTGTTTTTACTAGTAATGGTGGGGATCAGCAATTTTTAGCGGAACTGCGATATTGTGGCAGATCTGATTCGAAGTGACACTTTTTGGTGACCAGTGACACCAATACAGTGATCAGTGCTATAAAAATGCACTAATCATTGTATAAATGGCACTGGCAGGGAAGGGGTTAACACTAGGGGTGATCAAAGGGTTAATTGTTCCCTAGGGAGGTGCTTTCTAACTGTCAAAGGGACAGGCTGGGAGTAGAGAGATCGCTGTTCCTGATTGCTAGGATCAGAGTCTATGGGGATCCGCCTTGTTTACATAGGCAGGTCCCTGTTCTGCCTCTCTTTACCCCGATTGCGGGTGGCTGGCGAACAGAGTCTGCCGGACCCATGGTGCGCAGCAAGCACGCGCCCTACTGTACAGGTACGTTGGTTCGCACAGCCAGGCCACCCTGCCGCATTATACGGACGGTCCGGAAGTGGTTACAGCAGTATTAAACTCTCAAATTAAAAAAAAAAAACTGACAAGATTTTATTTAATTTTTTTTATAATGGAAGAGGTTCTAGTGGTCTTTTCTCCTGGCCTGTCAGTGGTAGTGTAATCTGAGCCGCAAATGCACAGCTCAGACCCCATTTACAGAACCTGTTGTGTGCCATGGTGTATGTGCAGGAATGGCCTGGGCATTCAAGCAGCTGCAGAGCGTGAACCTGGACTGAAGATCGAGCAAAGATGGATGTGCCGTTAGTGGTATCGGCTCACTGCTGAAAGGAGTTCAGTACCACTTTAATTACACTTGTGATGCTTGCTAACAATTACTTTACTTTGATTTTTGCTTTATGGATAAAGGCCACAGTCTTTTTGCTTAATAAATTTTGAGGCCCATAGAATTCAAATGGCAAACAAATGCACTTGTTGGAAAGGAATTTATAGCTATTTATAAACATATGCAAGTGTAGTATTTACTCAAGTCATCTTTATACACTCTGCGAAAGTTGGCTCCTGTGTAAACAGTCAGCTAATCCATTTTGCTGCAACAAAAACATGATCTTAGCCACTTTAGAACCTCCCACCATACATATACAGTGGCAAGGCAGCTCTATTGCGCGAAACGACGTACCTGTGTAGATACTGTGGGCGTGCACGAGCCGCCCCATGCAGGGCCGGCAGACTCCATGTCCACCAGCCACCCGCGTTTGTGGTACAGAGGGGCAAAACAGGGATCTGCAGGGATGTAAACAAGACGGATCCCCGTTCTGACGGGAGAATCTTGAGATCTGCTTTTCCTGGTGATCAGGAACAGCGATCTCTGTGTTGTCCCAGTGAGCCCTGCCCCCACACAGAACACACCCAGGGAACACCGTTAACCCCTTGATCGCCTCCTAGTGTTAACCCCTTCCCTGCTACTGTCATTTATACATTGATCAGTGCATTTTTGCATATTTTTTTTTTTTTTTTTTTTTAGCACTGATCACTGTAATGTCACTGGTCCCTAAAAAGTGTCACTTGGGGCCAGATTTGTCCACCGAAGTGTCGCAGTCCCTCTAAAAATCGCAGATCAACGCCATTACCAGTAAAGATATAAAAAAAGTCCATAAATCTATCCCCTATTTTCTAGACACTAACTTTTTAGCACAAACCAATTAATATATGCTTATTGTGTTTTTTTTGTTTTGTTTTTTTTTTACCAAAAATATGTAGCAGAATAAATATGGGCCTAAACTGATGAATAAAATAATTAAAATATTATGTATAAATTTTGGATATGTATTATAGCAGAAAGTAAAAAAGTTAGTTTTTTTTTTTTTTTTTTTATAGCACAAAATATAAAAACCGCAGAGATAATAAAATACCACCAAAAGAAAACTTTTAATTGTGAGGCAAAAAGGGCATCAATTTAGTTTTTGTACAATGTTGCAAGACCGTGTAATTGGTTAAGGCGATGCAGTGCCGTATTGCAAAAAATGGCCTCCCCATTAAGGGGGTAAATCCTTTTGGGGATGAAGTGGATAATATATGAATCCCTAACCACAATACTGGGCACTTTTACCCCCTTCCTGCCCAGTCAGTCTGCTATAGGCCGGGTGGGAAGGTGTTAAGGCCTGTCCACACTAAATACATTACCACAACCACAAAAAAAATAACACTCCAGTCTGCCTGCATTGATGGCATTGTGCAATGCACAGGTGTGAGCAATCTGTTTTTTATGGTCTTTCAATGTTACGCACATTAAAGTGGAATTTCACCACAATTTTTTTTTTTTTTTTTTTTTTATCCCCTCAACCTTTTTGCTAGCTTTGTCTTTAAAAGCATACCCATGTCCATCAAATGGAGCCCATTGATGACACGCAGGTACCGCTGCACATCACCAGAGGGCCAGTTGGAAGAACTGGGAAGAGACAGCTAGCTTCCAGATGATTGGCCATGGTGTATGTACTGTAGTTTACTCCGAAGCCCCCTGTTATGTGTGACATTAATATAGCACACATCCTGTTGGCAGCAGGAAGACATCGTTCTTGCGTGAGAAGTGAGAATCTCAGCAGTGCAGAGGTGGTTTTTTTAAAGGAGAGAAAGGGGGGAAAAAGTTTTACAAATAATAACGAATTAAATATCCAATTTAAATCTATGGTTGTTGTGAAAGGAGGGAGGTTGGAGTAAAATTAAGGAAAGTGGTTAGGGAGTGTAAAGGTCAGCTCCATCCAGTGCCCCATCCTTTGTGTCAGTGGGAGGAATAGTGCTCAATCCTTGGGGTCAGTGGTGTGGAGTAGTGCCCTGTCCCTTGGGATCAGTGGTGTGGACTAGTGCCCCGTCCCTTGGGGTCAGTGGGGAGGAGTAGTGCCCCGTCCCTTGGGGTCAGTGGGGAGGAGTAGTGCCCCGTCCCTTGGGGTCAGTGGGGAGGAGTAGTGCCCCGTCCCTTGGGGTCAGTGGGGAGGAGTAGTGCCCCGTCCCTTGGGGTCAGTGGGGAGGAGTAGTGCCCCGTCCCTTGGGGTCAGTGGGGAGGAGTAGTGCCCCGTCCCTTGGGGTCAGTGGGGAGGAGTAGTGCCCCGTCCCTTGGGGTCAGTGGGGAGGAGTAGTGCCCCGTCCCTTGGGGTCAGTGGGGAGGACCAGATAAAAGAAAGCAAAGGACTGCAGTTTGGAAATCACTGTTCTATAGTATTCGTTTGTTACCGGTAGAAGAACAGGTTGTCATCACTGCTTTTAGTGCGACGGGAAGTTGGGGGGGGGGGGGGGATAACCCTCAACGGCAACAGATACATGACAGATGTAAACTTCTCTTTTGAAAGGTTTTAGTGAATCCTGCACCTTTTTAATTTAAATTATAGTATAGTTTAGAGGTGACTTTAAATAAATCGCGTTGTCAAAAGATGGCTCATTGAAACCCTTAATTACAAATGTGAATGAGTTTCTGCTAAGGATGCATCGAAATTTCGGCCACCGAAACATATCGGCCGAAAATGGCCTTTTGGCGAAAAGACAAAAGAGAATTTTTGCTGATACTGGTGCTGAAAATGGGGCGGGGCTTCCTATATCGTTGAAATAGGGGAGAGCCGCCGCCGCCGCCTGTTAGATCACCCGTCCCAGGATTGGGACTGTAATCAGTCTATCAAAGTTCCCCGGACAAGGGGGAGGGACTGTATGTGACGACGCGCAGTGTGGAACACACAGCTATTGAAATGAAAGCTGTGATGTTCCCGGCGCTGTAATCAAACAGGCGGTGGCTCCCCTCTCCCTTCACTGGCTGTCCTACTGGGGACACTGGCTGGCTGCATCTGACGGGCACTGGCGAGGCTGCATGATCTCTTTTATCATGTCTGCAGTCTCTGACTCTCTGACCATGTCCCCAGCCTCTGACCGTCTCCTGTACCCTGTCCCCAGCCTCTGACCGTCTCCTGTACCCTGTCCCCAGCCTCTGACCGTCTCCTGTACCCTGTCCCCAGCCTCTGACCGTCTCCTGTACCCTGTCCCCAGCCTCTGACCGTCTCCTGTACCCTGTCCCCAGCCTCTGACCGTCTCCTGTACCCTGTCCCCAGCCTCTGACCGTCTCCTGTACCCTGTCCCCAGCCTCTGACCGTCTCCTGTACCCTGTCCCCAGCCTCTGACCGTCTCCTGTACCCTGTCCCCAGCCTCTGACCGTCTCCTGTACCCTGTCCCCAGCCTCTGACCGTCTCCTGTACCCTGTCCCCAGCCTCTGACCGTCTCCTGTACCCTGTCCCCAGCCTCTGACCGTCTCCTGTACCCTGTCCCCAGTCTCTGACCGTCTCCTGTACCCTGTCCCCAGTCTCTGACGGTCTCCTGTACCCTGTCCCCAGTCTCTGACGAATAGGGTGAAATGTGCAGCGCTTATGTGATCATATAAACCATATAACTCCCAGTCTCTGACGGTCTCCTGTACCCTGTCCCCAGTCTCTGACGGTCTCCTGTACCCTGTCCCCAGTCTCTGACGGTCTCCTGTACCCTGTCCCCAGTCTCTGACGGTCTCCTGTACCCTGTCCCCAGTCTCTGACGGTCTCCTGTACCCTGTCCCCAGTCTCTGACGGTCTCCTGTACCCTGTCCCCAGTCTCTGACGGTCTCCTGTACCCTGTCCCCAGTCTCTGACGGTCTCCTGTACCCTGTCCCCAGTCTCTGACGGTCTCCTGTACCCTGTCCCCAGTCTCTGACGGTCTCCTGTACCCTGTCCCCAGTCTCTGACGGTCTCCTGTACCCTGTCCCCAGTCTCTGACGGTCTCCTGTACCCTGTCCCCAGTCTCTGACGGTCTCCTGTACCCTGTCCCCAGTCTCTGACGGTCTCCTGTACCCTGTCCCCAGTCTCTGACGGTCTCCTGTACCCTGTCCCCAGTCTCTGACGGTCTCCTGTACCCTGTCCCCAGTCTCTGACGGTCTCCTGTACCCTGTCCCCAGTCTCTGACGGTCTCCTGTACCCTGTCCCCAGTCTCTGACGGTCTCCTGTACCCTGTCCCCAGTCTCTGACGGTCTCCTGTACCCTGTCCCCAGTCTCTGACGGTCTCCTGTACCCTGTCCCCAGTCTCTGACGGTCTCCTGTACCCTGTCCCCAGTCTCTGACGGTCTCCTGTACCCTGTCCCCAGTCTCTGACGGTCTCCTGTACCCTGTCCCCAGTCTCTGACGGTCTCCTGTACCCTGTCCCCAGTCTCTGACGGTCTCCTGTACCCTGTCCCCAGTCTCTGACGGTCTCCTGTACCCTGTCCCCAGTCTCTGACGGTCTCCTGTACCCTGTCCCCAGTCTCTGACGGTCTCCTGTACCCTGTCCCCAGTCTCTGACGGTCTCCTGTACCCTGTCCCCAGTCTCTGACGGTCTCCTGTACCCTGTCCCCAGTCTCTGACGGTCTCCTGTACCCTGTCCCCAGTCTCTGACGGTCTCCTGTACCCTGTCCCCAGTCTCTGACGGTCTCCTGTACCCTGTCCCCAGTCTCTGACGGTCTCCTGTACCCTGTCCCCAGTCTCTGACGGTCTCCTGTACCCTGTCCCCAGTCTCTGACGGTCTCCTGTACCCTGTCCCCAGTCTCTGACGGTCTCCTGTACCCTGTCCCCAGTCTCTGACGGTCTCCTGTACCCTGTCCCCAGTCTCTGACCGTCTCCTGTACCCTGTCCCCAGTCTCTGACCGTCTCCTGTACCCTGTCCCCAGTCTCTGACGAATAGGGTGAAATGTGCAGCGCTTATGTGATCATATAAACCATATAACTCCCAGTCTCTGACGGTCTCCTGTACCCTGTCCCCAGTCTCTGACGGTCTCCTGTACCCTGTCCCCAGTCTCTGACGGTCTCCTGTACCCTGTCCCCAGTCTCTGACGGTCTCCTGTACCCTGTCCCCAGTCTCTGACGGTCTCCTGTACCCTGTCCCCAGTCTCTGACGGTCTCCTGTACCCTGTCCCCAGTCTCTGACGGTCTCCTGTACCCTGTCCCCAGTCTCTGACGGTCTCCTGTACCAAAATATATTTAAAACGGTCCCTTTCGGTATCGGTTTCAGTTTTCGGGATCAAGGAAGATTTATTTCTCCAAGCGTCTTCCAGGACAGCCCATGAGACCTTGGGCTCCTCCTACCAGGACAGGAAACACGTCACCCCCACCAGATAAAAGGGCGGTCCTCCAGGCCCATGTCAGTTATTTGTGTTTCCTCCGGACGGGGGGGTAATATGTTCATGGAACCTGCTCCCATAGGCCTTATAAGCAGGGGCTTTGTATGGCTTTTTTCTGGGGCATATCACTTACCTCTTCCTCTGCCAGAAGCAGCACACCGCTGGGGAGGTTGGCTGCGTTGCTGTTCTCTGTCCTCAGTGCCTGGAGAGGGCCAGGACCGGTGTGAGGTTGTGCCCCTAGCGCAGTGCATTGCACTCTAGCTCAGCTGAGCTTCGGTTGTCCTTCCCTGCCGACAGCCTGGCTGATCTGAGCAAGGAATGGAGGAAGCCGCAGCGTTCGAGGGGGCGGAGCTATTGCGCTCCAAGCTGGCCCACAGGAAGTGCCTGGAGAGGGTTACTTCCGGGGCATATGACATCATCATCATCGGGCGCCGGAGACGAGGTTCCAGTCTTCATAAACGGCGCGAACAGAGAACGCTGGCTGCTGGTGTTTCTTGGTGTTAAGCAGCCAGGCTGTGGATGACCAAGAGGGGCAGAATGGATCCTCCTGCAGTACCTGCACAGGCAGCGGATGCAGTTCCCAACACCAGCACCTCACAGGTAAGCCTGGGGTGTTCTGTCACCACCTTACTATCCCTGTGAGTGTTCCCTTCCCCTCCCCCCTCTGTAGTAGTGGGTGTAAGGGGACACATTTCCTCCCTCCTGCATGTGGTGTTACGAAGTGATTGTGTGGCTTTAATTACATTGTGGGTTATTTATTTTGTCTTGCAGACCAAGACTCAGGACAAGGCCCAAGCGCAGCCACTTAAAAGGAAATGTGCGGTTTGCGCAAACAAATTGAGCTCCTCATGGAGCAAAGCAGTTTGTCGCACCTGTATAGAAGGCCTAGTAAAGGATGACCCGGTTGCCTCGTGCCAGAAGATGCTTACTTCTGTTAGGGATGAGCTTGCGTCCACCTTCAGTTCCTTTAGAACGCTTATTGACAAGCTCCAGACTCCAGCAGAGAGTCCGTCTTCACTGAAGGCGTCAGTAAGCACTCCGCAGCAGGCAGAGAGTGAAGACTCTGAGGCTGAGGTCAGATCTACCCGTTCTTCTCTGGAAGAATCAGGGTCAGATACAGAGCCCAGAGATAGAGAATTCACTTGAGGCTCAAGATTTAAGTTATCTGTTGAGGATGTAGATGACTTATTAAAGGCTATCTATACTACCCTTGAATTAAAAGAGGAAGAGGTTCAGTTATCCAAACATGATCTTATGTATAAGGGATTACATAAGAGAAAATCAAGAGTGTTTCCAGTTCATAGTTCTTTGATTGATACTATTAAACTGGAATGGGATAATCCTGAGAGAAAACCATTCTTCTCTAGTAACCTAAAAAGGAGGTTTCCTTTTGATGAGGACACTGCGCAGCCATGGAATAAGAATCCCAAGTTAGACGCACCTCTTTCAAAAGTTTCAAAAAACTCGGACCTGGCGTTTGATGATATGGGTACGCTTAAGGATCCGATGGACAAGAGGGGGGATATCCTTCTCCACAGAGCCTGGGACTCAGCAGTTGGAAACCTGAAACCAGCTTTGGCTTCCACTTGTGTGGCCAGAAATCTGGAGGTTTGGTTGACTCAGATTCAGTCACATCTGTCAGCATGTACCTCCAGAGAGCAAATTTTAAAGTCTTTTCCTCTCCTATTTCAGGCAGTGGGTTTTTTGGCAGATTCTTCCGCTGAGTCGGTAAGAATGTCAGCCAGGACTTCGGCTCTAGTGAACTTGGCCAGGAGAAGCCTTTGGCTTAAGACCTGGTCAGGGGACTCGGCCTCCAAGTTGCGCCTTTGTGGCCTTCCTTTAACTGGCGATCATTTATTTGGCCCAGGTCTACAGGAGGCACTGGAACGCACAGCTGATAAGAAAAAGGCGTTTCCAGAGAGAAAGAGAGTTCAGACAGCCAGAAAATTTTTTCGTGGCCAAAACAGGCAACAGAGTCCTAGAGAAAAGGACAGCAGGCCGAAAAAGCATTGGACTGGGCACAAAGGCAGAGGCAAAGGGGGAGTGCTATTTAACCCTCCTCAACAGCCCGCCAAGCCGCAGTGACTTGTGTTCCCCGGTGGGAGGGAGATTGAGGGCCTTCATCCCACAGTGGGCAGCAGTCACTCTGAGCCCCTTCGTCCTGGACCTAGTGACCAACGGGTACAGGCTGGAGTTTGTTCACCAACCACCAGAACGTTTGTTGGTCACATTTCCTCCACAAGATCGGGAGAAAGAGAGGGCTCTGGGTCTCCAGATCGGAGACTTATTAGATCAAAAAGTCCTGATTCCTGTTCCTCGATCGGAGCGGGGCAAGGGATTCTATTCCCATGTATTTGTGGTCAGAAAGCCGGCAGGAAAGTTTCGACTTATCCTGAATCTCCGGACCTTAAACAAGTCCATCAGATACAAGCATTTCCGTATGGAGACGGTTTTTACAATCAAAAACCTACTATACCCAAACTGCTTTATGGCCACGTTGGACTTAAGGGATGCTTATCTTCACATCCCTATCCATCCAGCCTTCCAAAAGTTTTTGAGATTGGCAGTGAAGACGGGTATGGGGACCCGACATTTTCAATTTCAGGCCCTCCCCTTCGGTCTTTCCTCAGCCCCACGCATCTTTACGAAGGTGTTGGGGGAAGCGCTGGCTCCTCTAAGATTAAAGGCAATAACGGTTATCCCTTACTTAGACGACCTCCTGATAGTGACAAAATCATACCAAAGGCTGTTGGAAGATCTCCAGGCTGTACAGGACTTCTTACAGTCCCTAGGCTGGCTAATAAAGAAAAATCGTCCTTGATTCCGGCCCAGAAAGTAACTTATCTGGGTTACGATTTTTGCTCCGTGAACCAAAGAGTTTTTCTTCCTCAGGAGAAGATTACCAAAGTGTTCCAGACTATGTCAACATTGCAGACCAACCAGTCGGTCTCTCTGAGACAGGTGTCGAGGGCAGTGGGTCTTATGACCTCATGTTTTCCCGCAGTACCATGGGCGAGACTCCGTCAGCGTCCGTTACAAAGGTTTCTTTTAAGAAACTGGGACGGGGACGTAAGGTCCCTGGAGTCAAGGATCTGGCTTCCCAACAGGATAAAAAGAAGCCTGTGGTGGTGGAGAGCTGGTCAGCACCTAGCAGGAGGTCTCCCATGGTCCTTTCCCATTTCCCGAAGGATTACCACAGATGCGAGTTCCTGGGGATGGGGGGCCCACCTCAGCAATGCAGTAGCACAAGGAGAGTGGTCCCCAGAGGAGGCAAGGGCCTCATCCAATCAAAGAGAGCTGCTTGCAGTCCAGAGAGCCCTCCAGTCTTTTCAGATGGCGGTCAGGGGTCACAACCTCCAAATCCTGTCAGACAATATAGCGACAGTCGCGTATATCAACAAGCAGGGAGGCACAAGAAGCCGGAGGCTTCAGTCCATTGCCCAGGAGATCCTTTCATGGGCAGAGGGGAATCTAGCCTCCATTTCTGCTGTACACCTGAAGGGGAAAAACAATTGCCTGGCAGATTATCTCAGCCGTCACAGGATAGACCGAGACAACTGGTCCCTTCATCCCGAAGTCTTTGCAGACCTCACCAAGAAATGGGGTTATCCGGTAGCGGATTTGTTCGCAAACCGAAACAACCGCAAGACGGAGATATTCATTTCCATGAACCCGGCAGACCAAGCCTTGGGGATCGATGCTCTGGCAAACCCGTGGCCTCCAGGCCTATGTTATGCCTTTCCGCCAATCAGGCTGATTCCAGTAGTCCTCCAGAAGTTTCGGCTGGAAGAGACAGATCTGATTCTAATTGCCCCGTTTTGGCCCAAGAGGCCATGGTTTTCCCTGCTACAGTCTCTGGTTTCAGAGCCTCCGTGGAGTCTTCCGAAAAGGGAAGACCTATTATTGCAGGGTCCAGTTTCACACCCTCAGGTGGTTTCCTTAAACTTGACGGCCTGGTATCTGAAGAAAAGATACTGAGCGCCCAAGGGTTCTCTGACAAAGTAGTCAGGACTCTCGTGAATTGCAGGAAGCCAGTTACTAGAGCCATATATTCCAAAGTTTGGAAAAGGTTTAACTCATGGTTATCTGAAAATGATAGATTAGCTCATGATATTCCGTCTATTTTGAATTTTTCCAAGAGGGTGTCGACAAAGGTCTTTCTGTTAGTACCTTAAAGGTACAGGCGGCAGCTATTAGTGTGTTCCTCCAGTTTTCTCTCCTGGAAAATCCCACTATAGCCAGATTTTTCAAATCTATCTCTAGGGCCAGACCAGTAGTGGTGAGAAGTTGTCCAACGTGGGGTCTGTCCCTAGTACTTCAAACTCTGGTAGAATTTCCGTTTGAACCTCTGGAAAGTATGTCAGTTAAGTTACTTACATTAAAAACTGTGTTCCTTATAGCTGTTACCTCAGCTCGTAGGGTAAGTGAGTTGCAGGCCCTATCAGTTAGGGAGCCCTTCCTCACGATTTTTGAGGATCGAGTTGTGTTACGAACCGATCCAGGTTTTTTGCCCAAGGTGGCAAGTACATTCCACCGATCTCAGAAGATTGTATTGCCAACCTTTTGTAGTTCGCCACAGGGCGACTTAGAAAGAAAATTTAGTTTCCTAGATGTAAGAAGGATTCTCTTGGTCTATCTTGAGGTCACGAAGACCTTTAGGAAAACTGATGCCTTGTTTGTCCTCTTTTCTGGAGTTCACAAGGGGAATAGTGCATCTAAAGCCACATTGGCTAGATGGATAAAGCAAGCCATCTTGGAAGCTTACAAAATTAGGGAGGTCCCTACACCTTTTGTTACTGCGCACTCAACTAGAGCCTTGTCTACGTCTTGGGCTGAGAGGGCTGGTGCCTCACCGGAACAAATTTGCAGGGCTGCCACTTGGTCCAGTTACTCGACCTTCATTAAACATTATCGCCTGGATCTCCTATCAGCTCAGGTGCAGGCGTTTGGTCGTAAGGTCCTTCAGGCAGTTGTCCCTCCCTAGACTGGTAAGTTCTGGCTCATCGTCTCATGGGCTGTCCTGGAAGACGCTTGGAGAAAAGCTGAGTTAGACTTACCGGTAACTCCTTTTCTGAGAGTCTTCCAGGACAGCCGGATTCCCACCCGGTATTGTCTGAAGTTATGTGTATTATGCATATGTTTTGCAGGGTCCTACGGTTCTTGAGAATACTGACATGGGCCTGGAGGACCGCCCTTTTATCTGGTGGGGGTGACGTGTTTCCTGTCCTGGTAGGAGGAGCCCAAGGTCTCATGGGCTGTCCTGGAAGACTCTCAGAAAAGGAGTTACCGGTAAGTCTAACTCAGCTTTTTTGGTTTTGGCACCAAAAAACCCATTCGGTGCACCCCTAGTTTCTGCCATTTCTGTATTGATCGTAGCATTCACGGTCCTGTAATATCAATTTGGTCTTTCAGCATTGTCTTCTGATTTTTATCAATTGTATGTGTTTTTTACTTTTCCTGAGTTTGATGTGTTTAGTAAATAATGCTATGTTTTTGTTTTTCTATTCAACTCACTTCTGGAAAATTCATTCATTAATAAACCTGGTATATTTTTAGACCGCTTTGTTAGGATTACATCACTGTTTTCCTGTATATGGTGTTAAGAAGATTTGAGTTAAGAGAATGCCTCATAAGGCACATCATTCTATTTTGGCATGTCGAGTAATATCTGCATTGCAGACAGTGCCATGATATGTGTGCTCAGTCTTCCCTTCAGACTAGACCCTTTAAAGGCTCTTGATTTCATCTTTGTGATTTCTCCTGAGCCTTGTGGGTTCCATAGTTATCTTTTACTTCATTGTATTATGGAGTTTTAAAAGCTTGTGTGGTTTCTGACTTGGGGCTGAACTCTACAGTCACGTACTTCCGCCTATGTGTCTAATAATTCTGCATCTTTTAAGTGTGTGTTTTATTTAGTCATCTTCCTTAAGAGATTTGTATGGATTTTTCTTTTACCACAGCTCCCCCTCCTTTTATGAACAGAGGAGTATCTAAAACCTTTGGCGGGGGAGGTATTTTTAGTACCCCCGGTGGATCACAAGCAAAGGTGGTGCCAATTGCCAGTCTAAACCCATACCAGTCAAAGTAAGTGTCCTCCCTTCATGAGTGTTTTTAATACTTAAAAAAATAGAAAGTGTAGCTAATTATAAACACAAATAGTGATACTAACATATACATGATAAAGTGCATTGTGCAAAAATGTGTATTAGGTCCAAAACCGGAACGTTCCACATGGAAAAATAAAGAGGAGATGACTAAAATGGTAGTATAACCACCATGTGGTGAAAACAGGTCCTGATAATGAGTAGACAAAAAAGTTTGTTCCAAAAATGGTTATAGGAGACAATACATGTCAGCTTAAGGAGTCACCTTGACACGTGCATCCACCACCCAGGAGAGAGTAAACGTGCTTACCAGAAACAATCATACGAGCATGAAGAAGTAATAATCAGGATGGTGGTCAAAGGGCTGATAGCCAAGAGTTTGACACCAAGATTCTCCACACCGACCAACATTCTTGGTAAATTATAGACTCCTGTGTCCTGGCAGTCACTTTGTACCACGTGGTTGAGTATTGTTCAAGTAATTAACCTAGACATGTATGCATATCACATACTTTGAAGCCAAGTCAAAATCCCCTGAAATGGCTGTACAAAAGCAATGCCTCCCTAGGTGATATTTTGTAGATTTGGTGGGTGTTTATTCAGCCACCTGGTCCTAGGAGTTTTGTGATGTTGCATGTACACTGCTTTTGTGAATGAATTAAAACACACCAAATCTGCAAGAAATCAGAGGACACGTTTGCCAGAGATGCGCATATATATATATATCTATATATATATAGATAGATAGATAGATAGATAGATAGATAGATAGATAGATAGATAGATAGATAGATAGATAGATAGATAGATAGATAGATAGATATATATATATATATATATATATATATATATATATATATATATATATATATATATATATATATATATATATATATCAGAGATTTTGTCTGGTTCACGATGTAGCTGTTTTTGAAAATGACTCATCTGGTGTGAAACTGTGCCTAAAGCAACTCTTTCAGGTTCTAACAAAAGACAGACTAACTTTCCCCCGCTGGAGAAGAGGTATTATACTGACTTCTCAAACTGCCTATGTCCCGTACATTCAGCACTGCACCCTACTGGCAGTCTCTTCAGCATTTGACGTTTTCTTGGAGTTTGATGCCTGTGTCCCCTGCTGAGTGGTATGGTACCATCTTCTGACCCTTAGGCCGGCCATGAACTGAGCAAATTTCAGCAAATTAGCTAGATTTCCCCATCAACACAGACCATGTTGACGGGGCAATCCCTCCTGCCGAACCATTGTGTTCTCTGGGCGGGGGAAAGCCGTCCCCATCGGAAGAACACAGTGATTATTGCATGCGGCTATAACAGTCACTAGCGATAATCGCATGTAAAATCTGTCAGGCTGGTTGTACCCTAGTTGATCGATCATGGTTTGAACCATCTATGGCTGGCTTTATCCTCTGACCCTTATGTCGCTTCAAAATGTGGTGCTAAAGTAGGCAGCATAGACGTAAGTGTACTACCACTACTCTTGCAGGAGACTTATAGCTGTCTTTTTGTTGTGACTGAACAGGGTCACTTTAAGAACCTTTATCTATTACAGTGGAAATGTTGACTTAAAAAAAAAAAAAAGTAAAACACAGTACACAGGTTTTTTAAAGTGATTTTATTAGGCAGCTCCGGTGTCTTCCGACTTCTTCTCCCCTCTCCGGCTCTTCTGGCGAAGTCGGAAGAGGCGTTGGAGCTGCCTAATAAATTACTTTAAAAACCTGTGTACTGTGTTTTATTTTGGATTTTTTTTTTTGGTGAATGGGTAGGGGTACAATGTACCCCATACTCATTCACATAGGGTGGGGGGCTGGGACAGGGGGTTTCCAGATTCTGATAAGCTTGAGCCCACCAACGGCCAGGGTTGTCTGAAAGAAGCCCTTGTCGTCAGCATGGGGACAAAGTGCTTTGGGGAGGGGGAGGCGCGCACCGCGCCCCACCCCCCCACCCTCCCATATGTTGAGGACATGTGGCCTGGGGGGGGGGGGGGGCGGCGCTCGCTTGTCCTCACCCCCTTTCCTGACCTGCCGAGCTATGTGCTCGGATAAGGGTCTGGTATGGATTTTGTGGGGGGACCCCCACGCCGTTTTTTCAGCATGGAGGTTTTTTTGTTTGTTTTTTTTTTAGGTGTATGGGTACAATGTACCCCATACTCATAGGGTGGGGGGCCGTGATCTGGGGGCCCCCTTGTTATAGGCGGCTTCAAGATTCCGATTAGCTCCCCGCACGCAGACCCTGACAACCACTGGCCTAGGTTGTCGGGAAAGGGTCCTTGTCCTCATCAACATGGGGACAAGGTGCTTTGGGGTGGGAGTGTAGGGCCCCCTCCTGCCCCAAAGCACTCACCCCCTAATGTTGAGGTTATGCGACCTGGTATGATTCAAGAGGGGGCGGGGGTGCTCACTTGTCCCCACCCCTTTTGCTGACCTGCCGGGCTGTGTGCTCGGATAAGGGTCTGGTATGGATATTGGGGGCATGCAGTTTTTTTTTTCTCGGCGTGAGGGTTCCCCTTAAAACCCATACCAGACTGGAGGGCCTGGTATGCTCTTGGAGGGGGAACCCATGTTTTTTTTTTGTTTTTTTTTTTTTGTTTTTTTTTTTTAAATTTTGCGTGGAGTTCCCCTTCAAGATCATCAGAGCACAAGTCGCATGCCAAAGTCGGATCAGTTAAGACGGCGATCCGCCTTTGATCCGACTTCAGTGTTATTCAATGGGCTGAAGTAGGATCAAAGTCGGACCAGGGACTACACTGAAGTCTTGAAGTCTTACTAATATGAATAGTAGTCATTGGAAATCATGGGGAACAACTTGTCATACGACTTTGCGGTCCCAGGTCGTAGGACAAGTCATACAAGTGTGAAAGGGGCCTAACTCATATTCATATCTTTGTACATCGTTATAAATGTTCAAGGTTATAGCAGCAAAGCTTTTTAGCATAGTAGCCGATATATTCATACAAGCAGTCCTATAATGTATTTCAGAAAAGCAGAATGATGACCTACAGATTATAGTAACTCAGTGCTACCAAGCAAATAACACTAGATATTGATTTTACGGAATCTGAAGAATGGGGAAAGGGGGTACTGTTTATTACTTGTCTTATAACCTTCCTTTGGCAATTTTCTTTAGGCTAAATAATTTTTATGTCCTCTCCCCGAATGAGCCTTTTTTTCAATGAGAGTAATGTGACCTACTCTACCCACTCTTTTCCCAGCATAAACATTAATGTAGCAGATATTATCTGCACATTAGCCCATTTCCACTGCGGTAGTTTAAATGTAAACCTTGTCTGTAGTATTGGATTTTCTTTCAGCAAGCAGGCCGTGGTGCTTTAGAGAAGGGACTTTTTTAGCAGGTTACTAGCTATTGATTAGATTTGTTGGCTGTGCTAAAATCTGTAAAAGCTTCCTGTGGTACCGCACACTTATTGCTGTGCTTTTAAATTCACTGCTGTATCCCATCATTAAACTCCTTATTATGCCAGCAAGTCACCCCCTCCCCTATTGTATTCTTCTGTTTGAAATAATAATTCTTATATGGTTGACTTGAAGTTTAACAGAGGGCTTTAGTAGCTTTTGTATGGCATTCTTTCTTTCCAGGTGGACTATACGTGCTCGAGTTACCAACAAAGGTCAGATTCGCACTTGGAGCAACTCTCGAGGGGAGGGGAAGCTGTTTTCTATCGAGATGGTGGATGAGAGTGTAAGTGACTACCCACAATGGGTTTTTTTAACACATTTGAAGCACTTTACAGTGAAGCTCCACTTATGTTGAAAAAAAAAAAAAAAAACTGATTATAGCCAAATATGTTGGAAGAGATTTTGTAAATGTCACTGCAAATGCTTGTTTGTGAAGTTCCTGAGACAGCACTTTCTAGTAAACTCCAACTCATTAGCACATTTACTAGCTATCACTTAATCAGCCACACTAAGAAACATTGCATCCCGAGTATCTGTTTATATATTTGGCTAGTTGCTACAGCAAAGCAAAAGGACTGAGCAGAGAATGTTTAGAATTTTTCATAGTGTGTGTGTGTACACACACCTCAAAATTTCAAGTCCTGAGCTACTAGCCAGGCCTCAAGGGTTACTTGCCACCAGTTACCCTGCCCCACCCCTAATTCTGCCCTAATAAATTATCTCATTAAATTGCACGTAAATGTTTTATGCAGAATTAAGTTACAAAAATAAATATTAACTTTTTCAGTGCCCCTCAGCACAGCCTCACCTGTGATCCCGTGGCTCTCCTCTTTCTCCCTGCTTTCTTCCCCAAGGCGATCGCTGGGAGAACTACCCCCGCTCCCAGGCAGCCCAGCTCCTCACCAGCCCTTATGTTAGGCGAGAGGAAAATTGTGTGTATGTATATATATTCTAGGTACTCTTATAGCGCCATCAATTTTATGATTATATAATTTTTTTTTTTTTTTTTTGTTATGATGGCGCTTTAGGAGTACCTGGAATTAATAATACATTTTGCCCATTGCAGACTTCTGTGAAAAACCATGAGCTAATCACTTAAAGCCTTTCCAACACCATAACCAAAAATTAACATAACACTCACTGTACTGTATCTATGGATGAGCAGCATTGTCTCCCTAGGCTTTTCTTCAGATTGGAACTAAAAATGCCTCCACCTACTGATTTACTCAGGAGGAGTTCTGTAGTTCACAGAAGAAAGCTGGAAACACTAGTATTTTGTTGACTATTTTGTTAATCACAGGTAAAAATAAAAGGGAAAAAGAGCCGAATGGAGAAAACCAATGCATCTAAGGACTGGTAAACTCCAATAATATTTCCTTTTGTTCTTGGGTTTAGATGCAATTAGAACAGAAAATTAGATTTCTGCATTGTTGTGTGCCATGGCACCCACATACTTTTCTGGTCCATTTAGGGAACAGGAAGTCATTCATTCATTCATTCACCTTTTGGGTTATGCTGCAATCTACTAAAAGACTAGACACCATGTAGCAAAAAATAAAATTGCAGCATTCCAAAGCCTGACTTTGTGGAGTGCCGCATTCGAACCCCACTGGACTGGACTGTGCAGAGACAATCTGGGAGTGACCTTTCGGCACTAGGTTCTATATGACACGCTTTCCAGATACTATTCTGGCAACAAGCTAGCCACAAATTACTTTCTAGGTCCAGAGCTGTTATTGCCTTGGCACTTGCCCTGTATTTGAAGTCTGACTCCATGAACAGGCCAATCAGACCGAGCACCAGGGAGCTACCCAATTTACATTGGTTGCTGAGCACCTTTTATACTTCCCTGCTTTCTCCTAGTTTCTGTCACGGAAGGGGGAAAACACCATAGGACTTATAGCTGACTTCATCTGCTGAGTACACGGTCATGCACACACTCTCTCTCTGTGCTTACTTTCTCACTATGCAAGCAAGCAGTTCCCTCCTGCTGTACCTGCATGCATTTTACTACATGGACCTACAATCTTTAGTCCATTCCAGCTCTCCGCTTAGAGTCGGCATATATAGCAGCACATAAATTCTCACTCCTTTTATACCAGTAACTTCAATATGTATAAAATATCAATGACAAAAATAACCTGTACTTTAACTGTGCAAATTGAACAAGCATGATTAACGGGTGACATATAGTAATCCCACTGTCACCTGGCGTGAATCGACCAAAAGTCTAATGCAGTCCAAAATAATAGTGCAAGTCTAATGTGATTCTTATACTGTTTTTTTTTTTTTTTTTCCCTGGTCCATCTCCATGGCAAAAGTGTGTACATAACAAAATTCTCATAAGATGTTTATGACCCCTTATTAAATTGGTCATATCAGCCCAATTTAATTCCGCTGAAGACCACCAGGCACCCGCTGTCCTTCAACTTGAGCACAGTGCTATATTTAAGTCCCTCAGTTAGGGCTAAAACATCACTAGTTTCTTCTTGGAATCCATTTTTCTCAATGGTAGGTTTGGACTCCTCCTCATGGGCATGTTTTTTGCAAGGTTTTTCCTCCAAAATTGTCAGTTTTCAGTCTGGTCATTTCATGAATTCACACACCTCCAGTGGGTGGGTGTCCTTGGGGGAAAGAGGAATGATTGTGTCTTGTGGCTCTGATTCCATTCACATGTTGGGTCTTTCTACTGCCTCAGGAGCACCTTTTATCCAATTCCTTCCTGTCAAGGGAGGAATTCAAACATGCTTTTATACTCCTATAAAAGTTAACAAACAAAAAATACAGAAAAATGTATAAATGGAAAAAAGAATTAAAAAATGGGGCAGGCTCTATGGACCCCTGGTGCAGCTTTGTTAAAAGCCGGATATATGCAATGAAAGCCTTTAAGAAGGGCAGAGCCCCATGTACAAACTATAAAGGAAACTAGTCTGTATCTTGAGCCTTCGCTAATAGTTCTGCTAGCTACCTTTTTCTATTTTGCCTGATTCTGAGTTTGCCCTCCTAACCTCATTTGATAAACTTGGGACTCGTCATGCTTTCTATTCTTCGTCACTTATAGAAAAGCAAAGTGAGTAAAATGTTTTCATGTGCAGATGTTGTTTCTCTGATGCGAGAACAAAAATCTGTTCTCAAATAATTAGCTCTCCTTGCCCTGGGTATGGAGGGGGTGGATGAGTCATCTCAGAGCCTGGGCAGCGACTGCAAGAAGTGACATCTTTGTCATCAAATTAGGTACAAAGCACACTGTAGCCCACACATCACGTGCTTTTTTTTTTTTTTTTTTTTCCCAGTTAATTAGTTAATCATCCTGATTATTATTAACTAGAGGCATATTGTTTGTTTTTATTTTTTTTATACATTGGGAACTGTTCAATTGAAAATAGTTTTCCCAAGTCAAGTAGTTGCTCTCCTGCATGTAATCTGTAATATTTAGGTCTGGTAAGGTCTGCCAGGCAGCCAAATAGCCCAAACAAAATAGATTTGTGTCGGTGTGCAAGATAATGACGCAAAATGCATTTTTTTTTTTACATGCTTGAATAGTAATATTGTGGATGTTGGCATTGCCTTCACACCAGTGTTTCTTATGAATCTATTTTATTTTAAGTTGGGGTGCAAAGGATTCCTTGGTGTTCACCTGTACATATAGGATCACTGTATTTGTTTGCAAGATAACAGTATATTGTCTTCTTTCTCTCCCCATCTCATGTCTGTTTTTATCATTCCAGAAAAATTAACTTCCGTAACTAAATTTCTTTTTTTCAGGGCGAGATCCGTGCTACTGCTTTTAACGAGCAAGCCGACAAGTTTTTTTCAATTATTGAAATAAATAAGGTATTTGTTCCTGTCCCTTTTTAGTATTCAGTACAATATTGTACCAAAGTGAAGTAGAAGATGTGCCTTCAATACCTACTGTTATGCCCCAATGCTGGTCCTTTGACATGCTATTTTCCAGCCATTCTGATAGTGTGTAACTTTGGCTGCCTCTTCTGGCACATTCCTATTGGTTAATGAAGCAATGTGAGAGCAGCAGAAAGAGGATTTGTTTGAATTTCATGTTGTAATGGGTTAATAACCTGGAGAACGCTGTAGATATCTTGGCAGAAGTTTTTTTTTTTTTTCAAAACAAAAGCTTTTTGTTATATCTAGCAGCATCTCTGATAGCCCAAAGAAAATTCTGTCTTGGCTTCTGAAGCTGGTAGGCCTGCTAATGTGCAAATCAGCAGCTGATCAAAATAACAAGCATCTTGAATTTGTTTTCCTTGTTTTGAGGAGGACAGGAATTCAGATACTGTCTGTAATATAGCCACTTACAGGTGCATTGCACACTGGCAAATGAGCTGTAGGCCAGCCCAGAATAACCCATATACACGGATTCAGCTGTTTGCTAGTCTTTAAAGAGGGTGTCTTTTCAGCTTTGCTAAGAAATTCTACCCAGTCTTTGCTAGTCTTATTTCTTTGCTTTTCTTTGGATTGGTTTTCCATTGACTTCAGTCTGTTTCCCACTGCATCACCACTTGAACTGGTCTGTACATAGCAACTAAATTGGCCTTACCTAAGATTTTAGATTGCTGGGCATGCAGGGCTAGCCTGGTAGGTGACTCCATTTCCAATGTGATTCCATTTTCAAGGAGCATTTGGTTCTCTTGGCCCTCAAGGGATATAAATTATTTGGCTCTACATTTGATACCATCAAAAAAAACATTCCAAAGGAGGCCAGAGCATACATTTGCCTCAGCTCAGGAGATCAAGGGATTGTTCCGCTAGGGAGTCTCTCTCCACTAGTCTGTAAAGAAGACAGTTCATTAGGCACCACAGTCCCTGATATCTACGTGGTGGTTTTGGCCCTTATTGATGCAGTGCTTATTGCACTGCATTTGGAGGACCAGCCTGCTATCTCCAGCCTTGGGTCTTTCAGAGCTCCTACAACTGTAGAGACCTTTCCACTACACCCGCTATTCAAGATATTCCTCTATGCTAACTGAAAGGATCCTGAGGGTTCCTGGATCCCTCTTCAGAGTGTAGTTGGACTGTTCCTTTTTTATAAATTGTGGTCTAGTTCCACTGTGGAGGTGACCCACCTTAACAGGAATACTGGTAGGCAGGTAAAGGGGGTGCTCACCTTTTTAATGATCCTACTTACAAGCAGTTTCCTTACCTCAAATCCCCCTCCACTAGGGTTGTCTTCTTTCTGAATGGACACATGGAAAAGATACAAAAGTATAAATGTATGTATGAAAAATTAATCAACTGTGAATAAAGTCCATATATATTATAAAAAATGTGTTCTTGATAAAAATCAAAAACCACCACCAACAGTCTCTGAGGATTAGCTGATGAGGACAACAGCGAAGTATCACTGATGGGTGAGAACGGTAAAACCTCAAATCGAATGTGACGTCTAAGTGTGTGTCAAAACCATCACCATAGCATCTGAAGAGGCTTACCGGAAGCAGGGGACTTGAACAGACATACGTCTTACAAGTCAAAAAAGCTTGTTTAGCCACCGAGGCTGGCAGGATAGGACATCAGGTATCCGCAGCTTCAAATGGGGAAGAGGGGGGGGTCTGCCGACAGCTTCACCCGTCCAGACGTATCAGCAGGTCAACCAGATGTTTAATTGGAACCATGAGAGAAGGAGCACTCACATGGTATAAGGATGTAAACAGCTTAGATAGTATCAAACGCGGTGATCATAGAGGGTCCACCCGACATGTTTCGGCTCACCAGCCTTCATCTGGGGTGTGGACCCCCCTATTCCACCGCAATTTAAACTAGAAATGACCCCCACTGGGAGTGTCACAGCCCAGGAAATGACCAACTGACATCACTTCCGGTTCCCAAATAAATATGTATAAATCTTATGCAATGTATGTTATAAAGAACAAAGATAAGCAGTATTTATACCGCTGTTCTAAAATATCGGGGTCAAAAGATGAAATAAGGTGAAAGTAAACTTAAAATATTGCTAAGGTTATGGCCGGCCGATCCGGAAGTGCTCGGAATGGAAATCCAAGCCTCTTTCTCGGCACGGCCAAATTACATAGGACGGAGCGCCATCGCGCTCCGCCCCCTCTATTCGGCTGAGTTTTGAGGACGTGCGCAGTAGCGGAAGTCACAGGAAGGAAGTCCGCCACTGCGCCACGCCTCGTTTTGGGCAATGGATCTCATGGGTCGAGGCGCCGTAACGCCCCGCCTCCTGGTCTCACATTACTGCCCATAGTGAAGAGTGTGGCTAACCACACCCAAAGTCCGCCCACATCCCTGCCCTCTCCATCGGAGCTTAACCAAGCCTCTCATTCACAATGACATGTGATCCGTATGGAGGGCCGTGATTGGACAGAAAGGGCCGAAAATATAACACAGCGCTTGGGCAATGAATGTCAGTGTCAGCAGAGGTGGTAGAAGGAACGATTATAAAAACCTATGCCATGAATCAAAAAATTTTTTTTTTATAATATAACAGGAGTCCAAAAACATTGTTCGAAAAATTAAGTGAAGGTAAAACATAACATGAACTAAGTAATGTGGCATGATAGTGACACTGGCGGACTTTGGGTGTGGTTAGCCACACTCTTCACTGTGGGCAGTAATGTGAGACCAGGAGGCGGGGCGTTACGGCGCCTCGACCCATGAGATCCATTGCCCAAAACGAGGCGTGGCGCAGCGGCGGACTTCCTTCCTGTGACTTCCGCTACTGCGCACGTCCTCAAAACTCAGCCGAATAGAGGGGGCGGAGCGCGATGGCGCTCCGTCCTATGTAATTTGGCCGTGCCGAGAAAGAGGCTTGGATTTCCATTCCGAGCACTTCCAGATCGGCCGGCCATAACCTTAGCAATATTTTAAGTTTACTTTCACCTTATTTCATCTTTTGACCCCGATATTTTAGAACAGCGGTATAAATACTGCTTATCTTTGTTCTTTATAACATACATTGCATAAGGTTTATACATATTTATTTGGGAACCGGAAGTGATGTCAGTTGGTCATTTCCTGGGCTGTGACACTCCCAGTGGGGGTCATTTCTAGTTTAAATTGCGGTGGAATAGGGGGGTCCACACCCCAGATGAAGGCTGGTGAGCCGAAACATGTCGGGTGGACCCTCTATGATCACCGCGTTTGATACTATCTAAGCTGTTTACATCCTTATACCATGTGAGTGCTCCTTTTTTATTGTCCTGAATAAATGCATGCTTTTTAAACGATATCATGCCATGTGAGTCTTCCTTCTCTCATGGTTCCAATTAAACATCTGGTTGACCTGCTGATGCGTCTGGACGGGTGAAGCTGTCGGCAGACCCCCCCTCTTCCCCATTTGAAGCTGCGGATACCTGATGTCCTATCCTGCCAGCCTCGGTGGCTAAACAAGCTTTTTTGACTTGTAAGACGTATGTCTGTTCAAGTCCCCTGCTTCCGGTAAGCCTCTTCAGATGCTATGGTGATGGTTTTGACACACACTTAGACGTCACATTCGATTTGGGGTTTTACCGTTCTCACCCATCAGTGATACTTCGCTGTTGTCCTCATCAGCTAATCCTCAGACTGTTGGTGGTGGTTTTTGATTTTTATCAAGAACACATTTTTTATAATATATATGGACTTTATTCACAGTTGATTAATTTTTCATACATACATTTATACTTTGGTTTTATTTCCACCTCTCACTGGTGTTTTGCCATTATGTTTTACATGTCACTTTGCAATATTTATTAATATTTTTTTCATTGAGTCACTTTCCATTGAATTTTTTGAAGCATTTTCTGTTTTGGCTTATCTTCTGGCCATTGTAAGATGGCTCGTGCTTAAAAATTTTTTTATTTTGACACTTAGCGCTACACTATTTTTATATCTGTTGATTTTCTACTTCTTTGTCTTAGAGGTGTGTTAGCCGCTTACTGTGTAATTATTCTTTCAACATCATTGGAGCAGCGCTGTACTCATTTCTTATCTACACATGGAAAAGATGCCTGGAGCTCTTTATGCTTCAGTTATGATGGCTTATTGCAAACATCAGACCTTGTGTCCCACATAGTTCTGAAGTCCATACTGATGCACAAAGCACTCTGGTTAAAGTAGGGAAATGAAAGATCAACTTTTGCACTGGAGCCCACCTTGCTCTACAGTGCTTGTTTTTGCCTAGGGTGCAGTAACACAGCATTTTGCTTACATCCCTTGCTCTTCTCTTCCCTCTGACACTCTGGGTTGTAGGCAGGCTCATTGAATCTTCATTGGTAATGTAGGACTGCTGGTCCTGCATTGTACATGATGACTTTTGAGCTGCAGCTAACAGAGTGCCAAAGACCAACTCTATTGTGGGACCGGTTTCATAGAGAAAAAAGTGTGTGTGAGCGAGGGATTTAACCATTGCATTGCTGGGGAAGGCCACATCAAGGGTCGTTTTTTAATCTCCCTGCAGTTCAGCATTAAAATGTGTATCTTGTATGTTTAGTCATAAAGGCTAAGTTCACCTCGCGTATTACACCTGTATCCAGGATGTAAGCTGTTACCAAACAAGCAGCCCCCTACTTTAAGACCATAATATACAACAGGTTTGCTGCTAAGGAGCTGAGATTTTCCCCTTTTGAATTTTCGTTGGATGGTATCTCAAACAGCATTGAAGCCAGAGTTAGCCAAGTAGCTAGCATTTTTGGAAGAGGGCGAGCAGTAATAGCCTTTGTATTCCAGTCAGCACAGTTTTCCATTAAATAATACAAAAAAATGTTTTATATATATATAATCACTGTTAATGGTTAACAGCTATTGGTGCCCGTTGTTGGTCAATATGTCTTTCAGATGTTTAAAATGTTTGGAGTGCAGGCTTATTTACTCATACCATCTTGCTGTCATACTTGGCACTGTCTTCTTTGTCTAGGTATATTACTTCTCAAAAGGAACTTTAAAGATTGCTAACAAACAGTATACAGCTGTAAAGAATGACTATGAAATGACGTTCAATAGCGAAACTTCTGTTATCCCGTGTGATGACTCCTCTGATGTCCCGACGGTGCAGTTTGATTTTGTTCCCATTTCTGAGTTGGAAAACAAAAACAAGGACACGCTACTAGGTTGGTATTTTTATATTGGTAGATGCCAGGCATCTTCTAGCTAAACCAGCTATTCATGAACCTGCCTTTTGTCGTCCTAGACATTATTGGGGTTTGTAAGAGTTTTGACGAGGTTACCAAGGTGACTATAAAATCCAACAACCGCGAAGTCTCAAGGCGAAATATTTATTTAATGGACACGTCGGGCAAGATGGTCTCAACTACTTTGTGGGGTGAAGATGTAAGTACGTTTCTTAAGCGTCCTTTAATTACAAAGATAAAGCTGGTTGGGTTTAAGACAGGGGTGCTCAACCTTTTGAAGAGCATGAGCACTTAAATAATTTGAAATGAAATGGCTCAGAATTTTTTTATTTTTTTTTATTTTGAATAGCATAATGAACTTTTTCCTCCTGGACCCACAGGACGGGGAGGAGGCGAGAGAGCTTTCAGTGGTTGTAGGAGGAAAATGGAGAGAATCGGTCCCTTTTTATGCCACCCCTCCTGTCCAAATGAATAACGGAATGTGACAGGGAGGGCCGCACATTGTGATCCCTGATGCTACACCACTGGTTGGGGGGTTGTTAAAAACGCATCTCAACTATTGTTTTTTACTGTCCCTCAAACTGCAAATGTAAACAAGCCCTTACTGTCCTGAGCCACCTCTAAAGGCCCCTTTCACGCGGAGTGGAATCCGCGTGCTCAGCAGGTGATCTGTGTGCTGATCTCTCGAGGAGCAGGAGGATGACGGGTCCGTGTCCATTCTGCATATGCAGAGCGAACGTGACTCTGCTCTTTGGGCCCTCTGATCTGCCCAGACAGAGGGGATTGGATCCCTTTCCGTTTTTCATAGAGTTGAATGGAGGGTCGGACAAGTGGACCCGTTTGGACCAATCCTGTGGCTGCAGCATTTCTGTGGGTTAGCTGTGTTTTTCCATTGGCCTCTATTATGTCTTGCAGGTGTGGTGCACTTTATGAAAGTGCACCAAAACTCTGCATTCAGGAGTTTTGATGTGCTTTCAGAAAGAATATTGTCAGGGATCACAATGGCGATCACAGCAAGCCTACAGGATTTAATAGAAGATTTTGGCTCAGTGCAGGAAAGCTGCAGGTGCACTGCACCTGTGGATCAGTGTGAAAACAGCCTAATAACCATTGCCAAACTATGCCCATTGCTCAAAATTTGGTAATAAATATGCCCATTCCTACTGTGATATTAATAAACTGGCCTTTTTTTTATCCTGCACTTTCTGCAGGCATCAGTGGCTGCAGTGTAGGAAATGTTGCTGTCCAAGGTGGAATGAGTTTGCTTTTACTCTGCCCGGGACAGGAGGAAGCAGTGGCTTATGTGCCTCCTGCTTCATCCATCTATCCATCCATCCATCCACATGGGATGGCAAATCAGCAACCTGCAATCTGGGCTTGCTATCCCAGAGCAGGAGGTCACGGCCTCATCAGAGGGGTCATATGTAGGGCCACTGGTTGAGCACCCCTGGTTTTTGTTTTTTTATCTTAATGCATTCTGTGCATTAGGATAAAAAGCCTTCTGTGTGCAGCAGCCCCCTCAGCCCCCCTAATGCTTACCTGAGCCCCAGCGATGTCCACGAGTGCCTCGGCCACCCGGGACTCTCCCTCCTGATTGGTTGAGACATAGCAGCGATGCCATTGGCTCCTGCTGCTTTTAGTCACTTGGCCAATCAGGAGGGAGTGAGGGGGCGGAGCCGAACTGGGGCTCCACGTCTGAATGGACACGGAGCAGCTTGGCTCAGGTGCCCCCATAAGCTGCTTGCTGTGGGGGCACTCGACAGGAGGGAGGGGCCAGGAGAGCCCAAGAGGGAACCGAGGAGAGGAGGATCTGAGCTGCCCTGTGCAAAACCAACTGCAGAGAGGAGGTAAGTATATAACATGTTTATTATAGAAAAAAAAAGCAGACTTGACAATCGCTTAGGGAAGAATGTTTTTCTAGCCGGTCTATTTTAATATGTGGCTACAGTATTAATAACCAAATTATTACCAATTTAAAGTATGGGAGAAACCTCAAAACACACATAACCATCAACTACTATTTTAGCTCTACACCCCCATTACCCTCAAGTCTGGTGTTATACCTGTTCAGCTACTGGAAGTAATTGGACATACAGTACCAAGCATTTGTCCATTTGAGGCATACTAACTCGCTTACTAAACCAAAAATAGTTGATACTATTAGTCTTCTCTGGCTCAGTATTTTATCTTAAATCTTATTTCATTACTCATTATTACACTATCAAATACAAATTTTGGTGTGGTTTAGACTATTGTGTGATGTCAGAAATATATTGGTGCAGAGGAAGAAAACCCATTTCCTCATGCTTGTTGGAAATGTGCTCATCGTGTTTTTTTTTTTTTAATTTTTATCCTGGTTTGGGATATTGTTCATTTGCCATTTCTTATACAATTGAAAAGGCATATTTTTACTTAGTATTTAAAAGAACCTTGCGTGTTCACGGCATATTTGACAACTTGAGGCTGTAACCACATTCAGTTGTGGAAGGCCCATGGCAGTGTATTTTGATGTCGCACTGCAGGCAGGATATTAGTTGTAGCATAATGATTGTTTATTAAATGCTTTAATAATGAATTTAAACTCTGTAGTATTTTTAACTTGCCGCTTTCTTTTTTTTTTTTTTTTTTTTTCCCCCCTCACTTTTTCTAAACAGGCAGATAAATTCGATGGCTCCAGACTACCTGTTGTGGCAATCAAAGGAGCACGGCTGTCTGACTTTGGAGGGCGGTCTTTGTCAGTCTTGTCATCTAGTACTGTCATGATCAATCCAGATATTCCTGAGGCGTTCAAGCTCAGAGGATGGTAGGCCATGGATTCTTATGTTACAGTGGCCAGTCAAAAGTGTTTAGTAAAGCGTGAAGCCATAACAGGACATGCCTGTACATCAACAGACTCCTAAAATATTTCCACATGTAGACACTAGTGGGCACTCTGGCAATGTCAAATGTTCGAATATAGCACTTGCAGGCTTTTAACCTGTTTGGTTCTGGAGAAATGTCTGTGTAATGATTTCCCAAAGCTAGCACATCAAATCTTAGCTGAAGATAAAATTGCAAGTCTTGCATTTAGGAGACTCAGAACAGAGGCATACATTACCATTCCTAGGAGTCCCTTGACTGGCTCTTTTCTAGTCCTTGCTATTTGTATGGATTCCTTTAAGTAATGTAGTGCCATGGGATAGCTGGGGAACTTATCCTGTTTCTTAACTCTGGTACTAAAGATGCTTGCCATACATAAATATATATAGAGTTGTGTGTCGATTTGTATAAAAAATGTGTGCTTGTATAGATGTGCTCATCTATCTCTACATGCTTTCATATAGATATGCATTTCGTTCAAAGGGATATCCAGCCATACATGCTGAGAAGACATACATAATGAAAACCTGTTCCTGCTCATAGCGGTTTATGAAACACTGCTCTTCGACGTGCTTGTGTGGCAGGGGAGATCAATCTGCAGTAAAACTGATGCTGAGCTGCAGTAGAATTTATCTGCTCAGCATGGGAAAACTCATTGCGATTTTCAGTTTAAAAAAAAAATGCAGCTTGTAAAACTCCCATGCACCGTCAACCTAAGTTTGCCCTAGATTCCTATTTTGGATCATACACATTACTGTTTTACCTAGCTTATTGGTAATTTGCTACTGCCTTTGACTAAAAATGATCTTTTACACTCCTATCACACCCTAAATATTTAGCATGAATTGTTTGGGGCCTGCCCTCAGTCAGAAATTATGCATTTTTCAGAACTCTGACACAAACTGCCATATTCTTGCAAGTCTCAGAATAAAGGAAATGCATTTTTTTTTTACTTTTTCTTTTACAACACAGGAGTAGGATTCAAGAGCACCTGTAAGAACAGTTATAGCTTCTATCATGCAAAGATACCGTTCTCTGATTGCCAGATGCAGTGTAGGCTCGCTAATGGAGCACACCTCTGCATCTTGATATGCCCATCTGAAACTTGCTTTTGGCTACCCAGCTCTTGCAGCATCTAACATTGTGTGGGGGCTTTGTGCCAGGTTGTCCTGACAGATTCTTTTAAAACTGATTGATTTTTTTTTTTTTTTCTGTTATCTTAAAGGTTTGATTCAGAGGGCCAGTCATTAGAAGGCACATCAATCTCAGAGTCTCGTGGTAGTGGAGGAGGAAATACCAACTGGAAGTCCCTTCTGGAAGTGAAGACTGAGAATCTGGGACATGGTGAAAAAGTAAGGCTTCAAATTAATTCTTTATATATAGCTATCTTCTAAGCTTGACCTCTGTTCTTATATCTTCCCTTCGCTATGAAGTAATTAGTAGCCATGTCTTGGAGACGTCCAGATTAGTTCTTTTAGTTCTGTACAGCTGAACATGCTGGTACAGTGTGGAAAATAATTATTTGATCCCCTGCGCATAAAAAAAACGAATAAAACAAATGTTTTAAGTTGAGTTGCAGTTCAGTGAATAAAATAAGTATTTGATCCCCAAGCAAAACGTGACTTGGTACGTGGTTGGAGAAACCCTTGTTGGCAAGCACAGAGGTAAGGCATTACTTGTAGTTACCAGCTTTGCACACATCTCAGGAGAGATTTTGGTCTACTCTTTTACAGACCTTCTCTAAATCCTTAAGGTTTCTTTGCTGTCACTTGGCAACTCGAAGTTTCAGCTCCTTCCCATAAATTGTATATAGGATTAAGGTCTGGAGACTGGCTAGGCCACAGCATGACCTTTAATGTGCTTCTTCTTGAGCCACTCCTTTGTTACTTTGATATGTTTTGGGTCATTGTTATGGAAGACCCATCCACAACTTATCTTCAGTGTTCTAGCTGAGGGAAGAAGGTTCTCATTCAAGATTTTACAATACATGGCCCCATTCATTGGCCCCTCAATGCGGCAATGTTGGCCTGAACCTTTAGCAGGGAAACAGCCCCAAAACATAATGTTTCCACCTCAATGCTTGACCATAGAGATAGTTTTCTTAGGGTCATAGTCTGCATTCTTCTTCCTCCAAACACGGCGAGTCAAGGTAATGCTAAAGAGCTAAATTTTGGTTTAATCTGACCACAGCACTTTCTCCCAATCCTGAATCCTTTAGATGCTCATTTGCAAACTTCAGACGGGCTTGTATATGTGCCTTCTTGAGGAGGGGGACCTTGTGGGCGCTGCAGGATTTCAATCATTCGCAGCATATCGTGTTACCAATGGTTTGTTCGGTGACTGTGGTCCCAACTGCCTTTTAGATCATTTACAAGCTGCTGATATTCTCATGATTGTCCTTGCCCCACAAGGCAAAATCTTGCATGGAGCTCCAGACCTAGGGCAAATGATGGTGGTTTTGTATTTCTTCCATTTGCAAATAATTGGCCCAGTAATTGTCCCCTCACCAAGCTTCTTGCTGATGGTCTTGTAAGGTCTACAATCTTGTCCCTGAAAGCTCTTTGGTCTTGACCATGATCGTGAGGTTTGAAATGGGGTAAAAAGATTCTGTGAACAGGTGTCTTTAATACACCTAATGAGTTGTCGTTAAGAGCTCCTTCTTAAATTGACAGGACTAATCTGTTGCAGCCAGTCTGGGAGCCAGAATTATTTTTGGTTTTTAGGAGATCAAATACTACTTTTACTCACTGAACTGCAACTCAATTTCTAACATTTGTATCATGTGTTTTTTGGATTTTTGGTTGATATTCTGTCTCTCTATTATAAAATACACCTATGATAAAAAAATGATAGACCCTTCATGAATTTGTAAGTGGGCAAACTTACAAAATCTACAGGGGATCCAATAATATTAACCACTGTATGTCACTGAATAAATGCATTTGCTGTACCTTCCACCTGCACTCACCATAGAATATCTGCTTGTGCCTGGCTGCTCCTATTCCTATTTATGTTCTCTTTGAGAGTTGACCTCTAGTCAAATTGCTGCTTACTCCAAAATAGCCATGCAAGCCTTTTGAAATGGATTTCTGCAGCTTAAACCATTCTGTTCTCTCAAGTGCTTGAACTGTTTTCATGATCATGTTATATCACAGAGTTTATGCTCACTTGGGACAGCTATCCATCTCTTGAGAATACAGCTTTGGGGATATGGTGCCCTCCACTGTGCCATCTTTATCTCCTGTTTCATGCATTTTTTTTTTGCTGTCTGTGTACCACCTGAAGTGAAAAAGCATACGTATCACTTCCTACACTGCAGGAGAAAATTTCATATTAAAGTAGAACTTCAAGCCAAACATTTTGTTTCATTTTGGATAGAGTAGGGGAGGGTTATAACACTTCTGTTTTACTTTTGCCTTCTCTGTCCCATTGGGGAGGTTTCACTTCCTGTCCCATAACCAAAACAGGAAGTGAGGGAATCCTTAATTGTTGCCACAGTTATCAGAACCGGTGTTCCCATTGGAAGACTTACCCTCTTGTCACTGTTCTGGTGACAACCCAAAATTTGGGATTTTCTTTACTTTCACTTTCGGTGTTAGTGTTACTAAACCCAGTACGCTGAATTCACTACAACCCCTGGCAAAAATTATGGAATCACCAGTCCCTGAGGATGTTCCTTCAGTTGTTTATTGTTGTAGAAAAAAAGCAGATCACAGACATGGCCAAAAACTAAAGGCATTTCAAATGGCAACTTTCTGGCTTTAAGAAACACTAAAAGAAATCAAGAAAAATAATTGTGGTGGTCAGTAACCGTTAGATTTATAGAACAAGCACAGGAAATAAATTATGGAATCACTCAATTCTGAGGAGAAAAATTATGGAATCACCCTGTAAATTTTCATTACAAACACTAACACCTGCATCAGATTAAATCTGCTTGTTAGTATGTAGGTAAAAAGGAGTGATCACACACAAATGGGAGGAAACTGGAGTCAACATCTGTGACCGAACTGTAAGAAACCGCCTAAAGGAAATGGGATTTACATACAGAAAAGCTAAAAGAAAGCCATCTCTAACACCTAAACACAAAAAAACAAGGTTACAATGGGCTAAGGAAAGGCAATCGTGGACTGTGGATGATTGGATAAAAGTTGTATTCAGTGATGAATCTCGAATCTGCATTGGGCAAGGTGATGATGCTGGAACTTTTGTTTGGTGCCGTTCCAATGAGATTTTTGCAGACGACTGTCTGAAGAAAACATGCAAATTTCCACAGTCAACTATGATATGGGGCTGCATGTCAGGTAAAGGCACTGGGGAGATAGCTGTCATTAAATCTTCAATAAATGCACAGGTGTACATTGAAATTTTGGACACTTTTCTTATCCCATCTATTGAAAGGATGTTTGGGGATGTTGAAATCATTTATCAAGATGATAATGCATCTTGCCATAGAGCAAAAACTGAAAAATTCCTTGAAAGACACATAAGGTCAATGTCATGGCCTGCAAACAATCCGGATCTCAATCCAATTGAAAATCTGTGGTGGAAGTTAAAGAAAATGGTCCATGACAAGGCTCCAACCTGCAAAGATGATTTGGCAACAGCAATCAGAGAAGGCTGGAGCCAGATTGATGAAGAGTACTGTTTATCACTCATTAAGTCAATGCCTCAGAGACTGCAAGCAGTTATAAAAGCCAGAGGTGGTGCAACAAAGTACTAGTGATGTGTTGGAGTGTTATTTTGTTTGTTTTTCATGATTCCATAATTTTTTCCTCAGAATTGAGTGATTCCATAATTCCCTGTGCTTGTTCTATAAATCTAACTGTTACTGGCCACCACAATTATTTTTCTTGATTTCTTTTAGTGTTTCTTAAAGCCAGAAAGTTGCCATTTGAAATGCCTTTAGTTTTTGGCCATGTCTGTGATCTGCTTTTTTTTTTTTTACAACAATAAACAATTGAAGGAACATCCTCGGGGACCGGTGATTCCATAATTTTTGCCAGGGGTTGTATATCTGGTCTTCCACTGTACACAGAACATGGAAATGCAATTATTTTAGTAAATAGGGCAGCACAGTGGCTAAGGGGTTAGCACTTCCGCCTAGCAGCATTGGGGTTGTTAGTTCGAATCCCAACCACGGCAATACCCGCCTGGAGTTTGCCTGTTCTGCCTGTGTGGGTTTCCTCTGGGTACTCCGGCTTGCTCTCGCACTCAGACATGCTGGTAGGTTAATTGACTTCAGTCTAATTTGGCCCTAGTATGTACGTATGAATGTGAGTTGGAGACCTTAAATTGTGAGCTCCTTTTAGGTCAGGGACTGGTGTGAATGTACATTGTATATGTGTAAAGCGCCGCCTAAATTGATGGCGCCATATAAATACCTGTAAAAATAAATATAAACTGCTAAATAACTTTTTTCATCAGCAGTATATAGCAGTCTAGTGACCCCTTCTTTCAGTGTCCGGCCAAGCACTGGTTAAAGCTTGTAGGTGGTGTTTTCATTTTCCTCTGACTGTCCTATGAGGCTGCATGACCCCTGACTTTCTGGACAGTACTGATTAGCCCTGTGGTGATCACATACACCCTCCCAAAAAAAAAAAAAAAAGCTCTAGCAACATACACCAAAACTGAGCATGTGCAGAGTGCCTCCAAGGCTCTGTACTATCTGCAAATGGATTGGGACAGTGGAAGATGGGAGGATCAGAGAAGACTGGATCAAACAGCCTTTTTCCACAATGCGGAGGATTAACCCCTTAGGTCCCACAATGAATATAACAAGCATGCTTTACGGCATATACAGACTGATTTTACTGCTGTGGGTTTAGTAACACTTTAACGGTCACCAGGACAAATGGTGAATCTCCCTCACAGGGGCACAGCAATAAAAAGTGTAAAAGAAATCTAAACAGTTCCTTTTTAGAACCCCTTTTAGACTATTGCATAACCAGCCATTATTGAAATGGCCTTAAATATTTTTTTTCCAGAGTTAAAGGGTAAAATATAACTTGTGTCCAAGGGCATGCGCTATTTTCCCAAGATCAAGAGGTAAGGAACACCAATTTGATTTTTGATTGCAGATGCTGTTTAGCTTGAGAAAGTGATGCCATCAATTTTTGAGAAATGGTCTGCCCTGATAATTTTATTGGAGCCCAGGAGCAGTGTCTGGAATGTGTACATGGGTCAAGAAGTAAACGGGTTTACCATTAATATGCTTTTAAATTTTTGTGTTGGATGTATGGTACATATTTTGATTTTGGAATGTTGTAGATCACAAAATGTCTTGTCCCTTGCAGGCTGATTATTTTACTAGTGTTGCCACCATTGTGTATCTTCGGAAGGAGAATTGCATGTATCAGGCGTGCCCTTCACAGGATTGCAATAAGAAAGTCATAGACCAGCAGAACGGCCTCTTTCGCTGTGAAAAGTGTGACAAGGAATTTCCCAACTTTAAGTATCGCCTCATTCTGTCAGTAAGTACAACTCTTCCTAGGATTGGGACTTGTAAAGAAAAAGGAGTGACTTTACCAGTGTGCTGATGTTCCTTTAACTGTACACCATTAAAAATACATGGCGCTACCTAAGCCTGAATGAAAAGGTGAATAAATGAGCAATAAATAACGTGCAAAAGTACATACAAATGCAATAATACAAGTGCAATAGTAGATAAATATCAAATTCATAAATACATGAATAACAATCTTAAAGTGCAATGAGGAATGAGATAAACTCATTTAAGATGAGTGCAATAACACAAAAGTGAAATGACAATGTGCAAAAATAAAAAACCGTGACACACTGGTGTGTGTAATAAATGTCCAAAGAAAGATGGTAATAATGAGTGATAGATGTTGTCCAAAAAAACATGCAATGCGGCTCCCAATACCAACAGGGTCCGGTCTTTTGATAATACAGGAAAGTACAAGTGTCTAAGAAAGATGTATTCATCCAATCAAGCTCCGGAGTGCAACAACTATTTCTCCCAGCCTCTCACCTGTAGCAGCTGCCCCCAATGGTCCGAGTCGAGCGTGAACCAACAAGTGGTATAGCTATCCACAGGGAATCAACTTCCGGTCGTAGTCACAGCACTTGTGGACATTCAATAATCAGCCAGCGATTGCGGAGACCCTGGTGGGAGGAGCCAAGTGGTCTGGTAGGAAGAGCCAAGATCTCTCAGGTGCTGGCTTTAAAGACTCCTGGAGAACAAGTTACCGTGTGGGAGAGTGCAATCGCTGGCTGATTATTGAATGTCCCCAAGTGCTGTGACTACGACCGGAAGTTGATTAGCTGTGGACAGCTATACCACTATACTATTTATGTACACTGGCTGGGTGCCAAGCGGTTAAATAGGAAATAGTTTTTCTACCAGTGTAAAGGGTCATTTAGGTGTTGGGATATTATGCAGTTAGGGCTCTTGGCGTCCTGGCAACCTTCTTTTTTTTTTTTCCCAAACATGGAACCTTCTCTTTTTGAATCTTAATTATATTAGGAAAATAAGGCTTGGACTTTCTCAAGTATGCCGTCCCTTCAGGTGACGTTACCAGCTGCTGCTCACTGGAAAATCTCCTTAAGGGTGCACGTTTAGGAAATACTCATTTTACCTAACTGCTTTATTATAAGCTTACCTGTGGGTAAAAGACACAAACAAGTCTACTCGAACTTTAACTACTTGCCAACCGCCTGCAGTCATTATATGTTGGCTGTTTCAAGAGTAATACCGTTGTTATGGCAGCAGCTAGCTGCCATAAGGGGGGGCTAGAGAGGGGCTACCGTCGGAAGCCGTGGAGACGATCGGGTTCTTTGCCCTCAACAGCCTGGAGCCAAGCGAGGGAAAGATGGCCCCCACTTGGCTCCATAGCATTGGAGGGTGGAAGCGACGTCAAACTTCACTTCCGCCCAAGGGTCTTAAAGGGAATTTTTTTTTTATTGCATTTTAGTGTAAATATGAGATCTGAGGTCTTTTTGACCCCAGGTCTCATATTTCAGAGGTCCTGTCATGCTTTTTTCTATTACGGGGGATATTTACATGTACTTGTAATAGGAATAAAAGTGACAATTTTTTTATTTTTTAAAGACAGTGTAAAAATGAATAAGTAAAATAAAGCTGAGCTCGCGCGCAGAAGCGAACGCATACGTACGTCGCGTATGAAAACAGTGCTCAGACCACTTATGAGGTATCGCCGCGATCGTTAGAGGGAGAAATTTTCATTTAAAAAAGTGTATTTTTTTCCACAAAAAAAATTGCGCTCATGAGACCGCTGCGCAAATACGGTGTGACATAAAGTATTGCAACGACCACCATTTTATTCTCTAGGGTGTCTTAGACTCCTTTCACACAATGAAGTTTTGCAGGCCCTATAGCGCTAAAAATAGTGCCTGAAATCCGCCCTCAAACAGCTGCTCCATTGTCTCCAGTGTGAAAGCCCGAGGGCTTTCACACTGGAGCGGTGCGCTGGCAGGACGTCAGAAAAATTCCTGCCAGCAGCTTCTTTGGAGCGGTGAATGAGCGGTGTGTTTACCGCTGCTCCCCATTGAAATCAATGGGGCAGCGCTGGGATACCGCTGGCAAAACACTGATATTGCGGGCGGTTTTAACCCTTTCTCGGCCGCTAGCGGGGGGTAAAAGCGCCCCGCTAGCCACTGAAATGCGGCGCAAATCCGACAGTAAAACGCCGCTAAAAATAGCGTTTTACCGCCAACGCTATGGGCGGCTCGGTGTGAAAGGGGTCTGAAAAAATATACAGTATATATAATGTTTTTAGGGGTTCTAAGTAATTTTCTAGCAAAAAAAAAATAAAGATTTTAACTTGTAAACACCAAATCTCAAAAGGAGGCCCTGTCCTTAAGTGGTTAAATGCCACAAAAAGAAAGCTGTCTTAAAAAAAAAAAAAAAATCCATATGAGTACAGTGTTGCACAAATGCCTGAGTAATTGTCATTCAAAGTGTGACGACGCTGAAAACTGGCCTGGGCAGGAAGGGGGTGAAAGTGTTTGGTCTTGAGGTAAGTAGATTCCCCAGTACAACACTTTACAACACTTCGAATGTGTGTTGCCGTGTGGAGCAGTGCAGGTCTGTTGGTACCTTTTTGCACCTCTGCATTGAGCTGCCATTTGAAATGAAAATGCTGTTATGCAGAAGTCTCAAAGGTTCCTTATTTTTACAGTTTCTATTGTAGCTAGTAATATTTAGCAAATAGTGTGTTTTGTATAGGGGTCAGCTATATCTAGGGACATATTGGACCGGTTTCTGAAATATATTTGTTTGAGATTTCCATTACTCCTAAAAACATTTAGTAGCAGCTTAACTAAACGTATGTTTTGAGCATTAAGTGCAATACCTAAATTAGTACCTTGAAGGCCTCCATAGCATTCCTAATGAAAGTAGCACGCTTGTGTAGTCTCCTTAACTGCTCTGGGACTGGCAGTTTAACTAAAGTTCCATTCTTATTCCAGTGCAGAGTAACTGCTGAACGTTCTTGTTTAAATACGGCTCACTCGCTCTGTCATTGATCCAAAATCCAAGATATAAAGCTCAAATCTCCTGCCAAGTTTTTCCTCTGAGAAGTCTTTGTACTTGTATAAAGACCACAAAACTGAATCTGCTCTATATTAGTACAGATGTCCGTGCTGTGTCTTTGTGAAGCTCAATTATCAAACAGCTTGTTCTATGCACAAACACTATAATTTCTAACAGTTTCATTTTTTTTTTCTCTTGTTGCTAAATTATGCTGTTTTTGCTGATACCATTGGCTTTGCAAGAGGTTACTTATCAGTTCTTGTTTATAGGTTGGCATGACTCCCTTTTAAAGGCAGAGATTAACCAAGCATTATGAAGATAAATGAATGGTAAATGTTTTGTAGAGAGATGAAATTGCACTTGGGGCCTGAGGCCTTTGTTTAGTCTTTCTCGGGAGCCATGCCCTGCACCTACTGCATTAGTGGCGCCTGCTTCAAAAGCCAAGCGTATTTCTGCCTGCGTCTGTGAGATGAATTTATATGTCGGAGTGCATGATAATTTGAGCTCCTGCAAAAGCCTGCCAGTTCTCCCACATGCGGCCTCGCCACTTCCATACAAGTACTTGTTGGCCCTGACCCGGTAGAGAGATGGCGCTTCTTTCTTCTCGCAGGCTCATTATATTCATCAGCCCTCAGCAGCTGCGACGACTTATAATCAAGCTGTTTAATGCCGGTCAAAATCCTGAAAATCTCAAATGGCAGAAGGATGGTGTGGAACATCTAAATAACAGACTGTTGCTGAATTTTTTTAAACCAACTCCATTGATGTTTATTTGCGTTGACTCATGATCCTTCTTGTCCTGCTCTGGGCTTTTGTCGACCAAAAACTTGAGCGCCCTTTTCCTTGAACCTGCTTTGGGCTGTGAGGGTGGCTTATGCTCTGTAATTGCAGCTTTCACAATAGTCTGCATTGTCAGGAGCTATATTTAAAAATCCATCTCATACTGGTTGCTGTGATTGGCTGTCTATCAGAGGTGAAACTCTGGGAACTTTTTGAATGAAATAGTTTCCTTTTCTCTACCTTATCAAGAATTTTACGCTATAGGTTTTGTCATGTAATTTTTCTCTGGAATAAATTTCTTTGCAGCAATGGTGGATTTTGTTTTGGGTGACACTTTAAAAATCCAGGGTTACATTTGCTGTAAAGATGTTGGGGCTGTACGATGAAGCCTGGATTGAGAAAAATGTGGGCTGAATTTTCTTGAAACTGCTAGTTGGCTTGCTCACCGGCTTTAGAACTTTGTCACATTAGCCCAGAATAATGCCTGCTATACACAATTAGAAAATTGGGCGAAAAATACCGCTTTTGGAGCAATCGTACAATAATCTGATCATTAGTACACAGCTTTTGAGAGCCGATCGTGACAGTTCATGCTAAATAATCCAAATCGACAAACACATTTTTCTCGTACAATACCAGCATGTATGATTTTTGTTTAACCACTTCAGCCCCAGAAGGTTTTACCCCCTTAATGACCAGGCCATACTTTGTGATACGGCACTGCGTTACTTTAACTGACAATTGCGTGGTGGTTGTGTGACACTGTACCCAAAATTAAAATTGATGTCGCCCTCCCCCCCCCCCCCAAATAGAGCTTACTTTTGGTGGTATTTCATCACCAAAACAAATTTCTTCATCAATTTAGGCCAATATGTATTACGCTACATATTTTTGGTAAAAAAAATAATCCTAATAAGCGTATAATTTTTTTTTTTTTTTTTTTTTTTTTTTTTTTTTTTTTTGCTGGGCTGCGATATTGCGGCGGACAGATCGGACACTTGGCTGACGCTTTTGACACTTTTTTGGGAACCAGTGACATTATTAGTGATCACTGCTAAAAATATACACTGACATTGTATAATTGACACTGGCAGGGAAGGGGTATACATCAGGAGCAATCAAAGGGTTAACGGTGTCCCTCAGTGTGTTTCTAACTGTGTGGAGGGATGGGCTCACTGCATGGACACTCTGATCCCTGTTCCTGATTAGCAGGAACACTAGACCAGTGTGTCCATGCCTGACAGCACAGCAGTCTGCTTGTTTACATCGGCAGACCGCCAGTCTGTCCCTGCGGGGAGCGATCGTGGGTGGCCGGCGGACATTTGACCCACTGATTGGCTCCCCCTGTGGCCAGTCAGCGCACGCGTGTCCCCCAGTGGCTATTGACAAAATCATGTAAAGGTACATGATTTTGCGCAATAGAGATGCCTTGCCGCAGTATATGTACGACAAGCGGTTGGGAACTGAATACTTTTTGCAGGTTAGCAACTCAGAGTATTTATAAAGCTGTAAGGCCCCTTCTAACTGGGGCGGGGGCGGCGTCAGCTGTAAAACGGCGCTGCTTTACCGTCATTTTAGCGGCGGTATTTGGCCGCTTGCAGAGCTGTCTTACCCCCCTGCTAGCAGCTGAGAAAGGGTTAAAACCACCTTTGCAGGCGGTATAGCCGCGCTGCCCCATTGACCTTCACCGCTCCAAAGATGCTGCTAGCAGGACTTTTTTTTTAGCGTCCTGCCAGCGCACTGCTCCAGTGTAAAAGCCCTCGGAAACACAGCAGCGGCTCTTTCAGGGCACTTTGTAGGCGCTATTTTTAGCGATGTAGCGCCTGCAAAGCGCCCCAGTGTGAAAGGGGTCTAAATCTTACATTTACATGTGTATTTTAAACGGATTGACCACCTGTTAATGTTTGGTGAAAGCCTTTCACTGCTTTATAGATATGCCCCATTTTTTGTAGCCAGGTAGCATTTTCAATTGTCAGCAATAAATGTGTACAAATTTCTGTCTTTGGTTCCATAAATAAAGCAGTTTTAATATAACCAGAAATGTTCTAATGACATAATTTTCTGTTGCAGGCAAACATTGCAGACTTTGGGGAGAATCAGTGGGTTACATGCTTCCAGGAAGCAGCTGAATCAATTCTTGGCCAGAATGCCATGTACTTGGGGGAACTCAAGGAAAAGGTATGGAGTTTTCTTAGGTTATATGAAGATAAAGACCTTATATTACAGCATAGACCACTCTATAGACCTTGTTTCCTAAAGGTTCCCCAACGAGTAAAGAGCATGGACTGTATCGACAGATGGCTTCAGTTTTGGATACTTTGAAGACTGTTCTTTGACAGGTGCATTTGACCTCCTTTAAGCCCACTTTCATATCGGGCGATTTAACATGTCAAATCAGTGGCTTTTTGCGGAAATGGCACTGATTTCCAAAAGTAGTTCCTGTACTACTTTTGGTGACCTCGGGTGGTGATTTGTATAGACATCTGTGCAGGAATCCGCACAGATGTTTCTGAAATCACTCCCGAAGTTGGGCTTACATCGGGGTATGAAACCGTGTGAGTTCAGCTAAACTTGCACGATTTCTAACCGATTCCCAAAAGTAGTTCCTGTACTACTTTTAGTGACAATGTGAACTTAGGCTTTAGAGGGTTTTGCATTCTCATAGTTTTGTATGGGATTGTAAAAACCTGTTTGAACCTGCTATAACTGCACTTTTATTCGTTTTGCTTAAAATTCAGATGCTCGCACAGCAAGCCCCCAAGGTTTTACATAAGTGTCCTGGCTGGTCTAAGCATTCCCAATATATTTACTATACGTGTTTGGACTAGCAGGGGCTCATTTTAAGTATGTGTTAGGTTGGGAGTGCAACAAATGGATTGCTGTTAACTTTAACATTACAGAAAAACAATAACAATGTTTCATGTGTAGCTTTGCCTGAAAGTGCCTCTGTTTTGTATCATTTCTGATACTGATGAATTCATAAGTCCCTATTGAAAAGAGCAGTGTTCAGCTTTAATTCCAATTAGTTGGGAGTTCATTAGGTACTTGTATATATTAATGGGTTGTATAAAAAAGCAAGAATACATACTCCCTTCCATGCTGCAGCATTGGTCTGGTATTGCAACTATCTCCCACCAGCTCGGAGCCAGAGAAGTGAGCGATCACATGACCACTGATCGCTTGGCTGTGTCTTCTCAGAGCAGAGAGCAGCTTTGCCTCTCCAGCGCTCTCAGAAGTTTCAGCTCTTAGCCACACCCTGAGAAGCAGAGCCAACTGTCAATCCGACATCTGGGTGGATTCCGACAATATAATCAAAATCCTTCCAGGACCTGGTGCAGCGGCTCTCATTTTAAAAACTCTGATGATAAATCTACCATTTTAAAGTAAATTTTAGATTAACAGGGCAGTTCACAGAAAAATGCAATAAAATAATCATCACACTTACCAGTTTACCAGAAAAAAAAAAAAACATTCTACATCCATTTCACCAGTTTGTATTAAAACAGAGGTTTTTGTTGCACATATTTGCAAATAAATATTCCCAGTAAACTTTCATATGTTAGAGGGAATTTTCAAAAAGGCTGAAGTTCAGGAAGCCTCTGTAATGACAAGCAAGGGTCAATCCCTCTGGCATCTTCTCTTTCATCTTATTTGTGAAATATGTTCAGTTTTGTTAGTAATTGTCAGTTTATAGAGGTTAAATGAATACTTATTTGCATTGTGTGTTGGTTGCCCACAGCCCTTCACTGGTTTTGAATGCCAGCAATTATATAGTGTAAATGGTCTGCAGCTCTCCCTCCTGTTCTAGCAGGCTGATGTTGCGTGGCTTTTACACATTTTTTGACCATTTCAAATTTTTTGTCTGTTTATGAATGTTAAGATTCCCTTGACTCTCTAGAGGAGAGAAAAGTACTCTGCTGCTTTTTATTTAAATGTAGTCTGTGGGTGTCCACTCTTAGAGCGAACACATTCTTTGAATAAATTCTCTTTGGGAAAAGACCAAAGGACTTTCCTGATGACTGCTGAGCTATTTTGACAAGTTTAAAGGTGCAAGTTATTGGATGGGGGGAGTCTGTCTCTCCTGACAGATGCTTTCTGTTGCTCACTCTGAACATTTCTGTGTTGTCTGTGCAGAATGAACAAGCTTTTGAGGAGGTGTTTCAGAATGCCAATTTCCGTTCCTACACCTTTAGAATTCGGGTGAAGTTGGAAACATACAATGTAAGTACGAACTCCAGAGTAAACATTCCTAAATCTGTGCAATTTAAGTGAAGCATATGATGAAAATTGCATAAATTAGAGGTTAACTTTTATCTTAAGTGAAAACCACATAGCAGAATGATCACTAGATGGCAGAGCTGAAGCTATATCCACATTTTAACTTTTCTTGGAGAAAGTGGAACATGGTCCTTTTAGGCCCTTGTTTTGGCTAAAAGTGGTTCTAAAGCCTGAATATTTTTTACTTTAATGCTGCTGTCAGTGATCTGGGAGGGAGGGGGATTTGCTGTCTGTGTTTATAGATACAGAGAGCAAGGCTTGGGAGCAAACCCACATGAGTGCCCCCATAGAAAGCCTCTTTCTATGGGGGCACTTGCCGAAGGGGAGAGCCGGTGGGGGACCCAATAAAAGGAGTATCGTGGCTGCTAAAAGTAGTTAAGTATAAACCTTTTTATTGTTAAAGCATTAGTCATTTTAAGAAATCTTAATTATAAACTCCTCCAAGATGCTTTCTAATTTTGACCCATGTATTCTGTGCCTATACACATTACAAATGTTCATGTATATATGTCAAAAAAATTGAAGGTACAAGTGCTGAGAAAGGAGGCATAGCCCCTGGGACGCAACAGCTTTCCAACTGCAGCAATTAACCACCCCAGCCCCCGAAGGATTCACCCCCTTTCCTGACCAAAGCGTTTTTTGCGTTACGGCACTATGTCGCTTTAGCTGACAATTGCGCAGTCATGCGACGCTGTACACAAACAAAATTGATGTCCTTTTTTTCCCACCAATAGAGCTTTCTTTTGGTGGTATTTGATCACCTCTGCGTTTTTTATTTTTTGCTCCACAAACAAAAAAAGCAGCAATTTTGAAAAAATTCAATATTTTTGACTTTTTGCTATAATAAACATACCCAAAAAATATAAATAAAAACAAATTTCTTCCACAGTTTAGGCCGATATGTATTCTTCTAGATATGTTTGGTAAAAAAAAAAAAAAAAATGCAACAAGTATATATTGATTGGTTTGCGCAAAAGTTATAGCGTCTACAAAATAGGGGATAGATTTAAGGCATTTTTCTTTTTTTTTTTTTTTTTTTTTTTTCTTACTAGTAATGGCGGCGATCTGCGATTTTTATTGTGACTGCGACATCGCGGCGGACAGATCGGACACTTTTGACGCTATTTTGGGACCAGTGACATTTATACAGCGATCAGAGCTAAAAATAGCCACTAATTACTGTATAAATGTCACTGGCAGGAAAGGGGTTAAACACTAGGGGGTGATCAAGGGGTTAACTATGTTCCTTCAGTGTGTTCTAATTGTGGGGGGGATGGGCTCACTACAACATGACAGATCACTGCTCCCGATGACAGGGAGCAGTGATCTGTCATAGGGGATGCCTTGTTTACATAGGCATCTCCCTGTTCTGCCTCTCCTCACCGCAATCGCATGCCTCGCTGGCAAACATCGAGTTTGTGGGACCCGCGCGCCCGCTTTGCGGGAATTTCAAAGGGACGTACTGGTATGCCATTTTGCCAACGTAAATCGTTGTGCGGCGGTCAGCATGTGGTTAAGGCATCGCCTAAAGTTGGAATTGTTTTGAAATGCTTGTACCCTCCCATGTTTTTGGCTCTTGGTGGTAATAGACTAGGCATTTGCGCCCTCCTTTTGTCTTTACTGATTGTGTCTGGAGTTTCTGCGCTTGATGAGGGCAGCATTGGTGCATAGAGAGAGAGAGTGTGTGTGTGTGTGTGTGTGTGTGTGCGCGCGCACACACACACACTAAAGCCTCAGATTGCGAGTAACGCAGTTTACAAGTGTTTTGCAATACGAGCCGTATTTTTTAATCCTGACTCCATTTGCAAGCGTTGTATTCAAGCCTCTGGGGTGTGCAGTACCACATGTGACCAGAGGTGCGAGTGATGCTCAGAGACACTCCATTTGTGAGTCTCCGGCGCCCCCACCTCTGGCCACATGCAGTACTGCATACGCTAGCAGTGACACTGTAACGAATTATCTGAGTTTCCATTGATTCCTATGGGGAAACTCGCTTTGATATACGAGTACTTTGGATTACAAGCATTCTTCTGGAATGGATTATGCTTGTAATCCAAGGTACTACTGTATATAACAGTGGTTCTCAACCTTCTAGTGCCGTGACCCCTTGATAAAATTTCCCAAGTTGTGTGGATCCCTAACCTTAAAATTATTTTCGTAGCGTGGGTTGTCAGCACCCAAGGCAAGACAAGTAATTTGCGCCCCTAACCCTCAGACATATAGAGCTCCTTAGTCCCTTCCACTCCTACAGTATTAAAACCCCTTATGGTACATTTTAGGATGTACCACTCTTTCTCTCTGTTCTCCTTTCTTTCCCTTTTATCGCTCTGTCCTCATTTCTTGGGTTTTTCGTTTTTTCCCCCCATCCCTCTCTCTAGCCGTCTTTCTTGTTCTTTCTCTTATTCTTTCTCTCCCTTTTTTCCTTGTTCCTCCCCCTTATCTCTCCCTTCCATGTATTGTCTATTTTTATTCCTTCTCTTACCCCTTGGTGGGGGAATGGGATGAGTGGCAGTGCTGGGGGGAGTTCTGATCAGCCAAATTAGGTGCTCTTGATCAAGGTCATCTGCTGATCTGAGAACTGTAGTGGGGACTTTTAATGCCAACTAGACTCACAGGTAGTTTTACTCACTGTGTCTCCAGCTTCACAGTGCCTTGTAGCAGTGACACCTATGTCGAAATCGGGAGATGGGGTCTCCTCCAGCCCATTCCAAATCTCACATTCCTCACCGGTCAGCTCACATCAAGTCTCTGCCCCCAGCCATGCCGTGAATTGAATGAGCGGCTGTGGAGAGGCTGAGTTGCCGGCCGTGAGCTCCAGGGACAGCCCTGCTGGGCGGCTGCAAAAAGGCTGGGGAGAGCGGTGCGGGCTTCAGGAACAGCCCAGGATTTGGTGACCCCTGGCAAATCATCATTCGACCCCCAGGTTGAGAACCACTGGTATATAATATGTCTCTTGTGCGCTATAATATAAATATATAAAAATTGAAACCTAACTAGTTTCACTGTAATTTTAGCTTTTCCATGTCCCGTGACATTGAAAGCAAAAAAGCAACTATGCCTGGACATCAGGAGAAGAGATCACCTGCTCTCACTGTGCATGCTAGAACAAAATAGTCTTCATCATGCAATGGTTATTGTAACTGGTGTGGTGTATGAAATTTGGTGCGTTTGTGGCCAATTTCAAAGTGTGCCTGTCAGTCTTTTGGCTACTTCAACGTTGCTGCAAACTGCTCATTTACATGACCTGCCAATCATTTCAGTCAGGTTGGAAAGGGCATGACAGTCCAGGAATACCCCGTCTATCAGTCAAGATAAAATGTCATTGTGGGTGGGACAGACCAGAAGTCTCCTGGCCTGTCACTTAAATTGGGCAGTGTGTGAGTGGGTGGAGCAGACTAAAGCCGGGTACACCCATAACCTGTCGGCTCCGGTCAGCTACACTGTACTAACCATGCGAGGTTAGTCCAGAGATCTCCCCTGCTGAGCCGTTGTGTTCTGACACGGGGTGGCCCCCTCGCCAGAACACTCCAAATGGCGATCTCTGCTATTGGCTGGGAGCAATGATCGGGAGTAGGTTTACTGCTGGTTTTCCAGCATGCACATCTGACAGAAACAGGCCAGACCGACATACACACGGGCAGAATGTCAGCCAGTGTTTTTTGTACCGGCAAATTTCTCCTGACGTTCCGCCTTTTTGATACGGGGCTTTCCGATATAATGATGCTGCTGTTAGAAATAATCTGCAATGGAGAAGTTGCACAACTGGTGCCCCGGGGAAGCAGGAGACACAGCAGCCACCAAACTTATACAGGAAGTTAGGAAAAGTGAGTCCTAGAAATGCCGCATTCAATATCCGAATATTCGTTGGCTGCTGCTTTTACTTGCAAAAATACCATAATGGAAATTTATGCCTGCAGTTTAGTTTTAGAAGAACTGCAGTCTGCTCACATAATTTGTAATAAAACATCTTTGCCATTCTGCAGTTTCCCTCCAACCACTTTGCATATTATTTTATATATACTGTGGTTCTGTACTTGCCAAATATGCTGCATAAATCTCCCTCCACTGAGTCTGTCTGCAACTATTTTAACTGTGGGCATCTGAAGCTGCTGCCTGTTCACTTCCTGGATTTACACAGAGGCACACCTCCAGCTCTGCAGCTCTCATTGGCCCTCTTATGCCCCGTACACACGGTCGGACTTTGTTCGGAAATTCCGACAACAAAATCCTAGGATTTTTTCCGACGGATGTTGGCTCAAACTTGTCTTGCATACACACGGTCACACAAGTTGTCGGAAAATCCGATCGTTCTGAACGCGGTGACGTAAAACACGTACGTCGAGACTATAAACGGGGCAGTGGCCAATAGCTTTCATCTCTTTATTTATTCTGAGCATGCGTGGCACTTTGTCCGTCGGATTTGTGTACACACGATCGGAATTTCCAACAACGGATTTTGTCGTCGGAAAATTTTATCTCCTGCTCTCCAACTTTGTGTGTCGGAAAATCCGATGGAAAATGTCCGATGGAGCCTACACACGGTCGGAATTTCCGACAACACGCTCCGATCGGACATTTTCCATCGGAAAATCCGACCGTGTGTACGGGGCATTATGACTCATCATCTCTTCTCCCCACACACACACACGCATGTCGTCATAAGCCTAGGCTTTCTACCACACAAGAAATGGGAAGTGGGCTGTATAAGATATTTACTGGCAGAAAAAATGTTTTACTATAAAAACGAGCAGAAGATTTAATAGATGGAAAGTTGAAAAAAATTACTGAAGGTCTGCTTTAAGATCAATCTCGTTTTGTCATAAAAAAAATATTTATGAATATGCAAGTATAACATATGAATTGTTCCATACCTGCTATGTAATCATATACATTTTTTTTTTTTTTTCTGTCAGGTGGAACATATAGGAGCACACATATATCTCATAAGCCTTTCTGCCACTTGACAGAATAAAACAAAAATCCCTACTTAAATATTTAACAATGGCTGTTTAATAAATCCGTAATTCATAATGGATTTATTTGATATGGCAACATCCATTCTTATTTGAGGCCTGCTCATTAGAATGAGTAATGTTGAGCATGACTTTGAACATGTAATGTCCTTGTATCGCAAAATGGTTAAACCTCCCATACAAATGAATTCCAAGAAAGGCCACCTAACAGCAAAGCGTTCCAGCTTCTTGTTCCTTGTACATGTGTGGGTTGAGCCTAATGTTCCAACTTGCTGCAAGTTACAAATATGTGTCAGAATTACCCAGTTGTTTTTATGCTGGCGTCCAAGATTTATTTTAATTACGTTCATGTGAAGTACCACCTACTCCAATACTTTTAGAAAGAAAGCTGTTTAGGTGGGATTATATGAACTACCACAGTTGGCTTGTCTACATAGCAGTGACTAGTATTTTGGCTCAGTGCTCCAGATCTTGAAATGAATCGGTGCTTGTCTGAGCTTCTGTTGCATTTGAATTACAAAGCTGAAGCTCAATATAAAAATGATTCTTATTTATTTGTACGCAGAAGCTTCTTGGGTATTAGTGGTTAAAAAGGGATATTAAGCCCAAAAACTATGTCTTATATTGCAGCTTACTAATTGTTCGATGTAGTGGCTGCATTTGTTTTCTATTTTATTAGCTTACTTAAACTAACCAAGCTGTCCATAGTAGCAGAGGGTTGAAGCAAACCATTTACCACTGACAGTGGTGCTTGCAATAGTCAGCTTTTATTAATTTATGGAAATCCATCATCCCAAAGGGTTAAAAAAAAACAAAAACTGCTGTAACTGCCTAAAATGTGTGTTCAGCTTCAATTTGTTAGTAAACTCCATCTAAATCTGCTAGTCTAACACTTGACACCCCCCCCCCGGACTAACAATGCTGTTGTCCAAAGGCGGCTGCCTTAAAGTGTCGCTAAACCAACACCAAAAAAAACTATCAATAAATCCTATATTACATGCTGTTCATATTTGGTCACTGAGGTTCGTTTTTTGTATTCTACAAAAAAACCTGGCTGATCCTGTTGATCTCCACCTTCTGTTCATGTCCCCAATTCAGCTAGGGATTTTGCAGCTGTGGTGGCAACTCTGCACTTGCTCAGTGTGCAGTGAGTTTCTGTGTTGAGCTAGAGAGTCACACATGGTGTATACACAGTGGTAAATGTCAGGGGAGGGGCATGACCCAGACCCAGCCCGTGACTGGCAGAAATACGCCCATACCATGTTGTTGCCCAAAAATAATAAAGATTTGATTTTAAATATATTTGGATGCCAATTTAAAATAATTTGATCATATTTATTTTTACTCTGTATTTCAAAGGCTGTTTTTCTTTATTTTGAACATGTGACCAGCAGCAGGGTTAAGCTCCCCTGCTTATGTTTCCCTGCAGACAGGCTGGGAAAGAGCTGGGTCACGTGACAGCTGTATATCATTTAGGAAAAAGGTACTTGGATGATTTAATAAAAAAATAATTACAGTCCCATCATCCACATACAGAAATATAAGGGATAATGTCAATTAAACAGTGTGTGTTTAGTATCACTTTAAATACATCATCCAGAAAACAGATAACCTTAAACAGGAAGTGTTACTGGCTGGATCACCAGGTGAAATAACGCAGAAAAGCTTAAAAAAACAAAACAAATGCAGTCCTTGCATCCAACGATCGTTAAGGTGCAATATATTATTATTATATTTTTTTTTTTTTTTTTGGCACAATACCAATTTAATTAGTAAGAAAGTAGCCGAAAATAAAAAAGCAAGTTAGTTTCCCTATTCAAAAAGCCAATCCACAATAGAATTCATGTACATAGGTGTCAAACTAGGAAGCATTTGTGTTACCTGGCCTTGCTTTTGAGATGGTTATAATTTGGTTTGACGTGTTTCTAAATTTACATTGATTTGTAAAAACGAAATTCATATGCAAGCAAATGCCCATGTATACACGTCCTTGCTTCTGTGACCATTTGAGATGGCAATAGACATCAATTCTCTGGAGGAAAACTATGGAGATGTAAGTGGAGGGAGTTTGTGGGGTGGGAGGATTTTAGATGCATTCTGGGTCATCCTAACCACTATGCAGGAAAGTAGTAGCAGTATAGAAGCAGTTAGAGGTTACAAACATACCATGCAATCACAATACAGATACCTCCAAATCCAAGCTCTTTTCAGTGGTGGTAAATCACTTTTAGGTCTCTTTCAGACATGCTGATCCATGTTCGATCGCTTCGCTGAGGGTTTTTGACAGGCAGTGGGGAGGTGTTATAAAGCCACCTCACCACCTGATTTAAAGTGATGGTTACCCCTTGCATATACCTGGTGAAGTGACTGGCCTCAGTAAGGCCTGGTTTACACCTATGCATTTAGTGCTTTTTGCAGATTTGCCCTACAGAACGTGTTCCATAGGAAACCATGTTAAATGGACTGTAGTGCATTTCTGCAAAATGTAAAAAAGCACTAAAAATGAATAGGTGTGAACCAGGTCGTAATGCATAAAGATGTAACACGTCCTGCTACATAGGTTGTACCTGTTAATCTGCAGTCTTCTCTACACCTGTTTAAAGTCCATAATTTATAAAGTTTTTCTAAGTTCAGAAAAAAGGGGACGGAGAGCTGAAATTACACTCTGCAGAGCTCAGTGAGGAGAGTTATGAGAGCTGTTTGGAGGGAAGAGACACAACCCCCTTCACACATGAACAGAACTGATGCTGTAAGTCAGCTCGAGGTCCTTCCCCTGTCACTTTTTTTTTTTTTTTTTTTCTCTGGGAAAATGTCAGGAAAACTTGTCAAATGTTTTACGCTGAAAGCAAAGGAATGAAATCGCAGACAGAAATTACACTTACCTTACACTAGAGACAAGTACACACTATAGAGAGATATGCTTTGTTCATATTTCATGTCTGAGGTTTACAACCACTTTAAAGTTATTGTAAAGGTTATTATTTTTTTTTTTTTTTGTTTTTTTTTTTTAATAACTTATCATACCTCCACTGTGCAGCTCATTTTGTACAAAGTGGCCCCAACGCCGTCTTCTGGGGTACCCTGGCGGCTCCTCCCCACATCAGATAACTCCCTAGGAGAAGCGCTCTCCCGAGGAGGGTTACCTTGTGGGCGCGCTCCCGAGTCCAGCATTCGGTGGCTATAACTGCCTAATGTATGACTCGCACCTGCATCATTGGGTTTTATTGACAGCAGCGGGAGGCAATGGCTGCGCTGCTATCAATCTATATAATCAAGAGAAGAGAACCCCCGGCAGAGAGACAGCACGTCCCTGCCGGGTCAGGTTCCAGGGCTCAAAAAAGTAATAACTCGATGGGCAAGTTTGACAAGCGGTACCACCTGTTAAACTCTGCACCCAGAGTTAAAAATGCTAACTCAGGCACCCATTTTTAACTTCTGACTGCTCGTCTGAAAGAGCACTTTAGGGGCTTGGATTTGGTGGTATTTGTTTTATGGTTGCTATCAGCCTTGTAACCTTCTCCTGATCTTATAAATGGCACATGTAGGGGCATACTACTTTGTAACACATGACCTCTACTAGTAAGCTGATGGTCACTGTGGAGTCCCTAAGGCCCCTTTCACACTGGGGCGGTGGGGGCGTCGGCGGTAAAACAGCGCTATTTTTAGCGCTGTTTTACCGTCGTTTTTGCGGCGGTATTCGGCCGCTAGCGGTGCGATTTTAACCCCCGCTGGCGGCTGAAAGGGGGTTAAAACCGCTCCTACAGCGCGGCTATAGCCGCGGTATAGCCGCGCTGTCCCATTGATTTCAATGGGCAGGAGCGGTTTAGGAGCGGTGAACACACCGCTCTAAAGTTGCGGCTGACAGGACTTTTTTTTACCGTCCTGCCAGCGCACCGCTTCAGTGTGAAAGCCCTCGGGCTTTCACACTGAACAAACAGCGGAGGCTGTTTAGGGGCGTTTTGCAGGCGGTATTTTTAGCGCAATAACGCCTGCAAACCGCCCCAGTGTGACAGGGGCCTTATAGAGGTACATGACTAACCAGAGCTTGGGAATGATTAGTATAATGCATTTTATTCCTCAGAATTACCTTTACAATATCAATTCATGTACTACATTCAGTCAAACATCTTCATTTAACAGAGGCACCGCAAAATCTTTAATATTTAAAAGATACAATGCAATTATTTAAATTGGTCTCTACTTTAGTTTCAGTGTAGTAAAGAGTATAATGCATCTTGCAGTGCTTAGAAATAGTTACTGCGCACCTTTTGCTTTCAATCATTTTTATTGAAAACAATCAAAAGTATAAAAGTAAGCAAAATAAAGTATATCAAGGAAAAAACTTCAGATATGAAAAATCTGGATGTTAAAGGCATTTACATGAACATTATAAAAAACAAGATCTGTTGCGCTTAATATGATGTAAAATAAAAGCTGCTGACACAAAAAATTGCTGGGTACAATTAAGGAGATATTAGTAGGAATTGAGCAGCGCTAGAAAATAAGTCTAAATGTCCCCATGAAGGTAAAAATAACAATAGCTGAACAAAGTCCTCTTCATCAGAAGAAAGTGGTGACACTCTGTTTAGCGGGATCCATAATGAAAGGACACTCAGAAAGGAGATGTAAACACCATCACCAACACCCAAACAAACTGACCCTTACCATCAGTGTATGGGTTATACACGTGTGTAGAAAACAGATAGCGAGAGGCAATCTTCTTGGGATAGACCAACAATCCTCCAGTGGAGTAGCATAAACATATTCCTTTCCCTCTAAACTAAATGGAAGGCTTTAGGTCTCCTCCTTGTGACAGGATTAAGAGCCAGGTATAGTCCAGTGGGTATATGCGCCTCAAGAATTGTGGTATATGGGGAGTAAAGAGAGAGCGCTCATTGCGCAAATTCCATCAAAAAGGATAATTTATTGTATAAAAAGTAAGTCACTCACATTTCGTAAGAAGGTACAAGGCAGTATGAAGCGTCCATCGCTTCTAACCACAAAGATGGCCGCCGTGTCACCATCAAACCGCGTCCTGCGTCACCAGTCTCTAGTCGCCCAAAGCCTTCCATTTACTTTTTATACAATAAATTCTCCTTTTTGATGGCATTTACGCAATGAGCGTTTTCTCTTTACTCCCCATATACCACCATTCTTGAGGCGTATATACCCACTGGACTATACCTGGCTCTTTATCCTATCACAAGGAGGAGACCTAAAGCCTTCCATTTAGTTTAGAGGGAAAGGAATATGTTTATGCTACTCCACTGGAGGATCGTTGGTCTATCCCAGGAAGATTGCCTCTCGCTATCTGTTTTCTACACACGTGTATAACCCATACACTGATGGTAAGGGTCAGTTTGTTTGGGTGTTGGTGATGGTGCTTACATCTCCTTTCTGAGTGTCCTTTCATCATGGATCCCGCTAAACAGAGTGTCACCACTTCCTTCTGATGGAAGAGGACTTTGTTCAGCTATTGTTATTTTTACCTTAATGGGGACATTTAGACTAATTTTCTAGCGCTGCATCACTCCTAATACATGAGCATTATAACCAAGGCATTCTAAGTTACAGACAGAATATTCACGCCAAAACTTGGCCTACTGCAGGATGACACAGAGGGATGAGTAAGGTTAAATGTGTCCAAAACTATACATGAAAGAGTAAAACAACTGCAGGTGAACAATGAACCTAAAAAAAAAAAAAAACAAACAAAAGTGCAGCGCTCAATGGGACCAGTAGTAAAGAACTATTGCTGATTATATAATCAATAAAGTTCATTTATTGGGTGCATGCTGAGATTTGAAATTAAAAAACAACTGTCAATGAAAAAGATGATAAAATTATTAAACTTCATAAGCACAACTCATTATCATGGTTGAAGTAATTCGAAAATTTGTATATACGATACCATCATGACTTCCAGATGACAAGGGGTTAATGTCAGCAAGTGTGCTCCAAGCTCCGATCCTAATTGTCAGACCCAATGGCTCAATGTGCAGGGAGAAAAATAAAGGTGGAGAGACACAGCTCTCTAAGATGCACTTAGTGGCTGTATTCCGGATATCAGACTCGCTGTGATCCAGGAGGTGTATCGTAGATAGCGCCTCTGAACGACCTCGGTCAAGCTGGCTGGAAACTGGCGTGCTGAAGTGCGCTCTAGATGGCGCGCACTGAATCCGGGAGACGGGGTCAGGGCCGGAAACGATGAGTACCAGGAAGCTAGGCGGATTGCAAGCTCAAAGTAACCGTGGTGACTGTGACATAGATACTAATTTTCAGATTACTTCAACCATGATAATGAGTTGTGCTTATGAAGTCTTAGAGCCCTCGCACACTAGGGCGGGGGGCGGCGTCGGCGGTAAAACGCCGCTATTATTAGCGGCGTTTTACCGTCGGTATGCGGCCACTAGCGGGGTGGTTTTACCCCCCGCTAGCGGCCGAGAAAGGGTTAAATACCACCGCAAAGCGCCTCTGCAGAGGCGCTTTGCCGGCGGTATAGCCGCGCCGTCCCATTGATTTCAATGGGCAGGAGCGGTAAGGGAGCGGTATACACACCGCTCCGAAGATGCTGCTAGCAGGACTTTTTTTACCGTCCTGCCAGCGCATCGCTCCAGTGTGCAAGCCCTCGGGGCTTGCACACTGGAATGAAAGCAGCGGCACTTTCGGGGCGGTTTGCAGGCGCTATTATTAGTGCAATAGCGCCTGCAAACCGCCCCAGTGTGCAAGGGCTCTAATAATTTTATCTCATTTTTTTCATTGGCAGTTTTTAATTTCAAATCTCAGCATGCATCCAATAAATGAACTTTCTTGATTATACCATCAGCAATAGTTCTTTACTACTGGTCCCATTGAGCGCTGCATTTTTGTTGTCTACTTTTCTTCCAGAAGTTTGCAGCTGTACTGGTGTCCAGCTATTCCTTGCATAATTATGTCATGACAAAAGTTTCTAATGACTGACAGTTTTAGCGCTTTAGAACTTTTTGTTTTCTGAACAATGAACCTCGAATGTGTGTCTGTTCATTTGGGGTTTGAATTGACCCCAACCATCCTTAATAAATACACTGGGATTTCAAAGGAACTAGGAAGATATCAGATAGTCTATCCCCATACATACATATCTGCAGTAGGCTAGGGAATATGGAACTTCCCAGGGCAGTCAAAGCCCCCATGGGAAAAGGCCTCAGTGTTTTGAGGAGTAACGCCACTAAAACGAACGAAAGAGAAAACAAGCGGAGAGGATAAGAAGATGGAGAAGAAAGCTAAAAGAGGAACAGAGTTAACTGCATCCAACAGGAGTTTCCCTCCAGACCTATGGCTGTTATAAGCTTAGTAGTATCGGGGAGATCTTCATATGGATAGCCGAAGGCTCCCACACAGGATCAAATATCTGCACCGAGTCCAGTAAGCTGCTTACCATCAGTTCTTGTGACATGATCCACAAAATTTTCCTCTTTGCTACTGTTCGAGATGCCGTGAGTTGTTTCCAAGCTTGGCTTATGGTCATTTTGGCCCCCAGTAGGATAAAGCAGTGGTCGTCAACCCTGTCCTCAGGGCCAATTAACAGGCCAGGTTTTATGTATTACCTTGGGGAGATGCAGACTAGAATACTGTAATCACTGAGCCGCAAATTATATCACCTGTGATGTATTTCAGTTATCTTGCAAACCTGGCCTGTTAGTGGGCCCTGAGGACAGGGTTGATGACCACTGGGATAAAGGATTTTTAACTTCTGCATACACTTGGGCACTCTGTCTATTGAGAGGTTGAGTAAAGCTATGGAAGGAGACTTGGAGACACTGAAACCAGTGATCTTGCAAATCGGCTGGGAGATCTTATTCCAGAGCCCTCTAATTATTTGCACAGTACCGCCAGATATGTAACATTGTACCCAACATATCACAACCTCTAAAACAAAGGGGGAGGAAGACAGGTAAAGTTTAGCTAGTCTAGACAGGACTAAGTACCATCTCATTATAACCGTGAGGCTTGCTTCAATCAAGGGGATGTTAGGCATACCTGGAAAGAGTGGGAAAGCGCCCTGTGCAAGTCCTCTAGCTCCAAGACCTCCGAGGTCTTTTTTTCCACTCCAACATGTATAAAGGCTTGGTGGAATTGGTTGCCAGTGACTTGTAGATCAGAGATGCCTCCCCTCTGCTCCGTGGTTTGGCCACACCATTGCTCACTGTGCACCTTTTTGAGACGTTAACATTGAGCAGTGCCAGAGATCTGACCAGCCAATGATTGACTAGAGCAGGGATCTCCAAACTTTGAAAACAAAGGGCCAGTTTATTGCCCTTCAAACTTTGAGGGACCAGACACTGGCCAGTGGGAGTAGAAAATGCTTCGTGGTCAGTGGGAGTTAAAAAACAAAAAAAAAACATCGGTTTCAGTGGAAGAAATATTGCCCCATCATTGGTGTCAGTGAGAGGAATTGTGCCCCATTTCTGGTGTCAGTGGGAGAATTATTTCCCCATCATGGTGCCAGTGGAAGGAATACTGCCCAAAGGGCCACATAAAGGCAAGCAAATGGCACAGTTTGGAAACCCCTGTACTAGATCATCTAGTGATGAATTAAATTAAATGATTGCTTTTTCGCAACAAGCTTTATACGCGGGTCTTATGTTATTAGATGTGAAAGCCTGAACATTGTGTTTTTTTTGTATATCAGTAAGCTTAAAGGAATAGTCACATGAAATGTAAATCCCCCCATCTGTTGCTGTCTGTTGTACTGCATATGATGGTAAAGTTTAACCTCAGCCTCCTTGTAATAACACATAGAATTTCCACTTTCTGCAGCTTTATTCCAGGCTGTACACATAACAGTGTGATTACTTGATAGTATGTTTCACTGAAGAGATTGTATTTTTCAGAAATTGGTTTCACTAAGTGATAGTTTTCATTGAAAAAGTCCAGGAGGAAAATCCAATTGAATTTTGATCAGTTTTTTTGGTTACTATGGCCAGTTTTATTTTACTAGTATTGTCTAGTCTAGTCACCACAATACTAGTATTCTAGTATTGTGTTGCACCTTTTTCATATGTACTGGTGCCATATAAGTACTATTGACACCTAAGTTTTAAATTAAATGTGATGCAAACCAGGGCAGTTCTGGCATATGATAAAAAACAATGCATAAGCAGAGGTTATTGTCCGTAAGAATCACATGTCACAGAAATATGTAGATCCTGAGAAATGGGAATTTGGAATCTTTAGCTATACACACCTCCCCAATCCCCCCCCCCCCCCCGAGCTTGGGCCCACCCTCAACCCTCACTCTTCCAAGCTTTCCTTTTTGTCTGTGAGGCTGCCCATTATTGGGAGTGTGGTGCAACATTTACTACTTATTTTAATTTACGGTTTTCACTGTTCCTCTTTCATAATATTGGTGACAGGTTTACTTTGTCCACTTGGCAGTATAAATCGTGTAATGAGGGCATCATGTTTGCTTTTGATGTAGATATGATGGGAAAAGATCCCTCGGAGGAAATTACATTACAAATTTTAAAGTAAACTAGAAATTCACTTCTAGCTAATGGTAGTGTTAATTTGCAGCCCAGATTATACATCTGATTGCCAGTGGCTATACTGGACTTCATTTGATCATTGATTTTGTTTTTGCCTTCTTTGTTTTTAATTAAGTGTAGAGCATTGATGGCATGCAATTGATATCCTAGCAGCCAGTCTCCCTGCCTTTTATAAAGGTGCCTTTTTATTAGTTATACAGTTCCTGCTGTTACTTTTATCTTGCAGAACTGAGACCACCTTTACAATAGCACTTTATATACACAAATGTATGTTCTGTGTTAATATATGCTTACAAACATTACAAGTAGCCCCAAAGATTAGTGATTTCCTTCAATGTTCTTGTGTTCTTCAATGGACTCCAAAAAAGGAGCACAAAAATTCTACCAATGTAGTACACCGGTACAGCATGCATAGTGATCTCATAAATTTAAAATGCTTTAAAGTGAAACCCAAGAGTGGATAATCTTATTTATGGTTTAGGAACCTGTCTGTTTCAATCTGGGAGTATGTTTAGGAGAAATAATGGACTTTATAGGCACCAATATATTAAAGATTTTTATTCATAATAATCTTACAAAATTCCGTAACATATGAAATACAGCCTACTCTATCCACTAGGCCTGGGCTGGTGGATGGGATAACCACTTGATGAAGTGGGAGCAATTAGCGTGTTTGAAGATGCAATCTCCACATGTTTCGTGATAAAATGTTTCTTCAGGAGCTTATCACTATTTTTCACTGAGTAATAAGAAAAAACATCAGTAAATATGCATATAAAAATACATCAGATAACTACATGTGTGTGTATACTAGTTCTGTTCAAGAACCCAAAGCTGAAGTAGGCATGCACTAAGGGCGAGAAACAATGTGGGGATACACCCAGCATCCAACAGGTGAAAAGTAGCCTAATCTCTCAATTTAGAGGTTAATGTGTGTGTGTGTGTGTATGTATGTGTAGATACATACATATATGTGTGTGTATGTATATGTATATATATGTATGTGTGTGTGTATATGTATATATATATATATATATATATATATATATATATATATATATATATATGTATTATTTATTTTTTCTTTATTTCAGGTACTTATATAGCGCCGTCAATTTACGCAGTGCTTTACACACCATCACCACACCCACAGTTTCAGTTTAGAATGTATACTCAAAAGGGGTTTAACTTACCAAACGGGAAGTATATGTATGCTTAACAGTCTAAGGAATAAATACCTCAGTGTAAGCAATCCAGCAAACATATGGGGAAGAGGTATTAACCACCTGCCGACCGCCTCACGACGATATACGTCGGCAGAATGGCAGAACAACCACCCCCCCCCGGTGCTCGAGGCAGTCGGCTTCCATCCATTCGTGGCCCTCTCCCCCCCTCGCGATCACTCCCAGCCAATGAGAATCTTCCTCTGCCTCTGTACTGTAAAAAAATTTCGTTCCGGCGCCGAGGAGAGAAGACATCAAGTAAGTGCACCAAACACTACACTTCCAGTAGAACACGCCAGGCACACTTTTCTCCCCCCTGTCACACTGACACCAATAGCAGTTTTTTGGGTTTTTTTTTTGCATTGGTGTCAGTTTGTGACAGTTTTATAAGTGTTAGGGTTAGCCCCCTTTAGGTCTAGGGTACCCCCCTAACCCCACCTAATAAAGGTTACCCCCTTGTTCCCCCCTCCGTCGCCAGTGTCACTAAGCGATCGTTTTTCTGATCACTGTATTAGTGCCACTGGTGACGCTAGTTAGGAAGGTAAGTATATAGGTTCGCCGTCAGTGTTTTATAGCGACAGGGACCCACATATACTACCTACTAATGGTTTTAACCCCCTGATTGCCCCCTAGTTAACCCTTTCACCAGTGATCACTGTATAACTGTTACGGGTGACACTGGTTAGTTTGTTTTTTATAGTTTATTATAGTTTTAGGGCACCCACCGTTTATTACCTTATAAAGGTTTAACCCCCTAATTGCCCGGCGGTGATATAAGTTATGTTTTTAGGGTCAGATAAGGTCTGCGTCACCCCAGGCAGTGTCAGGTTAGTGCCCGTACCGCTAACACCCACGCACACAGCCTACACTTCCCTTAGTGCTATAGTATCTGAACGGATCAATATCTGATCCGATCAGATCTATACTAGCATCCCCAGCAGTTTAGGGTTCCCATAAACACAGTGTTAGCGGGATCAGCCCAGATACCTGCTAGCACCTGCGTTTTGCCGCCCAGCCCTGCCCAGCCCACCCAAGTGCAGTATCGATCGATCACTGACACTTACAAAACACTAAGCACACATAACTGCAGCGTTTGCAGACTCAGGCCTTATCCCTGCGATCGCTAACAGTTTTTTGGTATCGTTTTGAATCAGTCGCTAACAGTCAGGAGCTTTTTTTGCCTGTGAGTCTCACTAGTGTACCCCTAAATTTAGAGCCCAAAATGGCAAATCGAAGGTACACTAGTGAAGAGGCCTACACGTTTCTGAGCATGACAGATAGTGAAGAGGAAGTCACTCATCTGTCAGATTCAGGCTCAGAATACGATCCTGTAGAGGACAGCGGCTCCATGACAGATAGCTCTGACGACGGACTTGTGGTCCTTGCCAAGGTCAGGCGTACCAGACCCCAATCTTCTTCTTCTGTCCTTGAAGTGCAAGAACCGCAGGTCCCTCATATGGAGCAGAGCAGTACTAGCGCCGCTATTCCTTCTGGTGAACTGGCAAGCACCAGTGGCCTAGTACACCCTGGTCGTACATCCAGCACTGCAGTATCACGTGGTGACGTGGCAAGTCCCATAAGTGCAGTTCAAGCTGGCGAGGTGGCAAGCACTAGTAGTGTCCCGCTGCCACTAAGAAGACGAACACAGGCCCGTCGTGCCCTTCCTGCAGCATTCGCCAATCCGAATTGGGAACCCACCACTTCTGCAGCACCTGTACTTCCCCCATTCACTGGCCAACCCGGAATTCAGGTGGAAACAGTTGATTTTACGCCACTGGATTTTTATTCGCTGTTTTTCACCGAAGATCTCTATAGATCTGTTGTGGACCAAAGCAATTTATATGCTGGTCAACACATCGCCACTATTCCCCAGTCCTCCCTTGCCAGAGATTGGAGACCAATTACGGTCTCCGAATTAAGATCTTTCTGGGCCTTTCCCTCAACATGGGCATAACTAAAAAGAGAGTTGCGGTCATATTGGTCCACTGACCCAATTCAACATATGCCCTTGTTCTCTGCCTCCATGACCAGGGCACGATACGAGCAGATTTTGCGGTTCATGCACTTCAACAACAATGAACCCTATCGTCCTCGTGGAGACCCTGGATACGATCGGCTCTACAAAATTCGGCCCCTCGTAAACCACTTCAGCCAGTGTTTTGCAGACTTGTTTACTCCCCATCAAGTTGTCTGCGTTGATGAGTCCCTGATTAAATTTTCTGGCTGCTTGTCATTCAAACAGTACCTTCCCAGCAAACGTGCCAGATACAGGGTCAAGATGTATAAGCTCTGTGACAGGGCCACAGGCTATACATGTAGTTTTATGGTTTACGAGGGCAAAGATGGTCACGTAGAGCCGACAAACTGCCCTGACTACATGGGAAGCGCTGGCAAGATAGTGTGGGACTTGGTGTCACCCTTATTCGGAAAGGGGTACCACTTGTACCTGGACAATTATTACACGAGCATGACACTTTTTAGTCACCTTTTTGATCAACAGATTGGAGCATGTGGCACCGTGCGACCTAATCGCCGGGGTTTTCCCTAGTGGCTTGTAGATTCCCGTCTTAGGCTGGGGGAGAGAGCCTGCTTGCAGTGTAATAACTTGCTCGCTATGAAGTGGAGGGATAATAAGAATGTTTTCGTTCTTACCTCCCTTCATGCAGACACGACGGTCCAAATTACTACGGCGACTGGTGTTGTGGAGAAACCCCTCTGTGTCCACGAATATAACCAAAATATGGGAGGGGTGGACCTCAACGACCAGTTGTTGGCGCCGTACCTAGTTGCCCGTAAGGCCAGACGCTGGTACAAAAAAGTGTCTGTTTATTTATTTCAATTGACTTTGCTGAACGCTCATGTGCTATACAGAGCTTCAGGACGGACTGGATCCTTCCTTAAATTCCAGGAAGAGATCGTCAGAGCCCTTCTGTATCCAGACGGTGCTCCACCTCACTTTCCCCAACCAAATGCAGTAAGCCTGCTGCATGAGAGGCATTTTCCTTATGTCCTCCCGAGTATCCCTACCCAACGAGCCCCCCAAAGAAGATGTCGTGTCTGTAGCAAGCGCGGATATAGGCGTGACACCCGGTATTATTGTTTTAGCGTAGTGTACAGCATTGCACAGACTAGGGGACACTTTCACAGGGTCTCCCAAGATGCCATCGCATTTTGAGAAACCCAAACCTGGTACCAGTTACAAAAGTTAAAGTTACTAAAAAAAGTGTAAAAAATAAATAAATAAATAAAAACACAAAAAAAATATAAAAAAAACAAAAATAGTTGTCGTTTTATTGTTCTCTCTCTATTCTCTCTCTATTCTGCTCTTTTTTACTGTATTCTATTCTGCAATGTTTTATTGTTATTATGTTTTACCATGTTTGATTTTCAGATATGCAATTTTTTTTTATACTTTACTGTTTACTGTGTTTTGTTGGTAACCATTTTTTTTGTTTTCAGGTACGCCATTCAGCTGCAGAGCGGATTTATTTATCTTTATAGCAACAGCGTTTGCTCCCACGATACATAAAGCCGCGACTCCAGCGCTGTCGGAGGTGATTTCACCACCACAGTTACATACTTCAGCATATATGCCGAAGCGTGGGGGCAGCAGTGGGTGGAGGAGCGATTTGCTCCTGCCTTTTGTGGGAGGATGGCCCCCATGCTTCGGCATATATATATTTTAGGCACAGGTTGCGTTAAATGTTTTATTTTTTACTATGTTTTTTTTTTTATTTGCTTTGCAGGTATGGTAAGTCTTACTGTTCTACTATAATGTTACTTTGTTTTATTGTTAACCATCATTTGCTTAGCAGGTACGCCATTCAGTTGCAGCGCGGATTTATTTATCTTGACAGCAACAGCGTTTGCTCCCACGATACATAAAGCCGTGACTCCAGCGCTGTCAGAGGTGATTTCACCACCACAGTTACATACTTCAGCATATATGCCGAAGCGTGGGGGCAGCAGGGGGCGGAGGAGCGATTTGCTCCTAACTTTTGCAGGAGAATGCCCCCATGCTTCGGCATATATATACGGTGCATGTATGCCCATCATTAGAAGTGGGTGGATGAAGGGAGGTATTCTAATGGTGGGCATACCCACCGATCAATCTCTTTTTTTCGTTCAGCCCACAGGCTTACAATATATGCCCAACAAGGACCAGCAATGTACTGGTTTGTTGCTGGTCTTTGAGTGGTTATACCAGAATGATGCCTGCAGGTTTAGGTATCGTCTTGGTATCATTCTTTTCAGCCAGCGGTCGGCTTTCATGTAAAAGCAATCCTAGCGGCTAATTAGCCTCTAGACTGCTTTTACAAGCAGTGGGAGGTAATTCCCCCCCCCCCCCCCACCGTCTTCCATGTTTTTCTCTGGCTCTCCTGTCCCAACAGGGAACCTGAGAATGCAGCCGGTGATTCAGCCAGCTGACCATAGAGCTGATCAGAGACCAGAGTGGCTCGAAACATCTCTATGGCCTAAGAAACCGGAAGCTACGAGCATTTAATGACTTAGATTTTGCCGGATGTAAACAGCGCCATTGGGAAAGCATTTTATCACACCGATCTTGGTGTGGTCAGATGCTTTGAGGGCAGAGGAGAGATCTAGGGTCTAATAGACCCCAGTTTTTTCAAAAAAAGAGTACCTGTCACTACCTATTGCTATCATAGGGGATATTTACATTCCCTGAGATAACAATAAAAATGATTTAAAAAAAAATAAAAATGAAAGGAACAGTTTAAAAATAAGATAAAAAAGCAAAAAAAAATAAAGAAAAAAAAAAGCACCCTTGTCCCCCCCTGCTCTCGCGCAAGGGCGAACGCAAGCGTCGGTCTGGCGTCAAATGTAAACAGCAATTGCACCATGCATGTGAGGTATCACCACGAAGGTCAGATCGAGGGCAGTAATTTTAGCAGTAGACCTCCTCTGTAAATCTAAAGTGGTAACCTTTAAAGGCTTTTAAAAATGTATTTAGTTTGTCGCCACTGCACGTTTGTGCGCAATTTTAAAGCAGGTCATGTTTGGTATCCATATACTCGGCCTAAGATCATCTTTTTTATTTCATCAAACATTTGGGCAATATAGTGTGTTTTAGTGCATAAACATTTTAAAAAGTGTGTTTTTTCCCAAAAAAATGCGTTTGAAAAATCGCTGTGCAAATACTGTGTGAAAAAAAATTAAACACCCACAATTTTAATCTGTAGGGCATTTGCTTTAAAAAAAATATATAATGTTTGGGGGTTCAAAGTAATTTTCTTGCAAAAAATAAAAATATTTTTTCATGTAAACAAAAAGTGTCAGAAAGGGCTTTGTCTTCAAGTGGTTAGAGTGGGTGACATAAGCTTCTAAATGTTGTGCATAAAATGCCAGGACGGTTCAAACCCCCCCCCCCCCCCCCCAAATGACCCCATTTTGGAAAGTAGACACCCCAAGCTATTTGCTGAGAGGCATGTCGAGTCCATGGAATATTTTATATTGTGACAACACAAGTTGCGGGAAAAAGACAAATTTTTTTTTTTTTTTTTTGCACAAAGTTGTCACTAAATGATATATTGCTCAAACATGCCACGTGTGAGACTTTTTGGGAGCCTAGCCGCGTACGGGACCCCGAAAACCAAGCACCGCCTTCAGGCTTTCTAAAGGCGTAAATTTTTGATTTCACTCTTCACTGCCTATCACAGTTTCGGAGGCCATGGAATGCCCAGGTGGCACAAAAATGACCCTATTTTGGAAAGTAGACACCCCAAGCTATTTGCTGAGAGGTATAGTGAGTATTTTGCAGACTTCGCTTTTTGTCACAAAGTTTTGAAAATTGAAAAAAGAAAAAAAAAAATTTTTTTCTTGTCTTTCTTCATTTTCAAAAACAAATGAGAGCTGCAAAATACTCACCATGCTTCTCAGCAAATAGCTTGGGGTGTCTACTTTCCAAAATGCGGTCATTTGGGGGGGTTTTGTGCCATCTTGGCATTTTATGGCCTTCAAAACTGTGATGGGTAATGAGTGAAATCAAAAATTTACGCCCTTAGAAATCCTGAAGGCGGTGCTTGGTTTTCGGGGCCCCGTACGCAGCTAGGCTCCCAAAAAGTCCCACACATGTGGTATCCCCATACTCAGGAGAAGCAGCTAAATGTATTTTGGGGTGCAATTCCATATATGCCCATGGCCTGTGTGAGCAATATATCATTTAGTAACAACTTTTTGTATTTTTTTTCTTTTTTTTTTTTTGTCATTATTCAATCACTTGGGACAAAAAAATAATATTCAATGGGCTCAACATGCCTCTCAGCAATTTCCTTGGGGTGTCTACTTTCCAAAATGGGGTCATTTGGGGGGGGGGGGGGGTTGTACCGCCCTGCCATTTTAGCACCTCAAAAAATGACATAGTCATAAATTAAAGCTGTGTAAATTCCAGAAAATGTACCCTAGTTTGTAGACACTATAACTTTTGCGCAAACCAATAAATATACGCTTATTGACATTTTTTTTTACCAAAGACATGTGGCCGAATACATTTTGGCCTAAATGTATGACTAAAATTGAATTTATTGGATTTTTCTTTATAACAAAAATTAGAAAATATCATTTTTTTTTTTTTTTTCAAAATTTTCTGTCTTTTTCCGTTTATAGTGCAAACAATAAAAATGGCAGAGGTGATCAAATACCATCAAAAGAAAGCTCTATTTGTGGGAAGAAAAGGACGCAAATTTAGTTTGGGTACAGCATTGCATGACCACGCAATTAGCAGTTAAAGCGACGTAGTGCCAAATTGCAAAAAGTGCTCTGGTCAGGAAGGGGGTAAATCCTTCCAGGGCTGAAGTGGTTAAAGTGATTTGTAACACTCACATTATTAGGATGCTGTCTGGTGAGGTAGAGAAAAGTGTATTACCGTATAAGCGGAGTTTTTTAGCACACTGAAAGTGCCCCCCTTGGCTTATACTCGAGTCAAGCACTTTTCTGGTGCAAAGAATGACCTTTTCCGAACCGACTTTGGGGCCCCATATCTCGGGGCCACTTGGTGCTAGGAACCCCAGCTTTGGATATGTTGTAGTGCTAGTTCCACTGGGTTTGCACACCAAATTTTCGGCTTATATTGGAGTCAAGCACTTTTCTGGTGCAAAGAATGACATTTTCCAAACTGACTTTGATATCTCAGGGCCACTTGGTGCTAGGAACCCCAAATTTGGTGTGCAAGCCCAGTGGAACTAGCACTACAACAGCTGGGGTTCCTAGCACCAAGGGGCCCCAAATTCGGTTTGGAAAATATCAAGCACTTTTCTGCAGCAGAGAATGACTTTTTCCGAACCAAATTTGGGGCCCCATATCTCACTTTTGTTATGTTGTAGTTCTAGTTTGACTGGGTTTGCACACCAAATTTGGGGTTCCTATCGCCAAGTGGCCCCGAGATACGGGGTCCCAAACTCGGTCAACTGTGTCCATCTGCAGCAATGTCATTTTGGGACCCTTTGGGTCCAGAGACCCCAAATTTTGGCTGCAGCTAGGGGGCATCTAGGAACCCTTAACTACCAAGTTTGAAGTTGGGGGGACCTATGGCTGCAAATGGGCACAGTGAGGCATGCAAATTGGCATTGTTGACCCTCTTTTCCCACTTACAGTAGCTGCGCGTTTCTCACCCTAGGCTTATATTTGAGTCAATAGATTTTCCCAGTTTTTTGTGGTATATTCGGGTCGGCTTATACTCGAGTATATACGGTAATAAGTGAAGTATAGTCCCATATAAGATTATAGGTGTGTCCTGTCTATAGATTTCACCTGTTGGATACTGGGTATATCCCCACGTTGTTCCTTGCCCTTAGTGCATGCCTACTCCAGCTTTAGGATCTTGAACACCGTTTCAATTTGTGTATTTTACAACTAATGTGTGTGTGTGTGTTATCTGATGTATTTTTATATGCATATTTACTGAATTTTTTTCTTATTACTCAGTGAAAAAATAGTGATAAGTGCTAATTGCTCCCACTCCATCAAGGGATTCCTTCAGTGGTTATCTCATGCAACGGCCCTGGCCTAGTGGATATAGTTGGTTGTAGTAATTAATGTTTGAGTCTGTATTTTTATATGGTTTTAAGGAATTTTGGAAGTTTATTATGTATAAAAATCATTTTTAATATGCATCCTAGAAAGTCCATGCTTTTTCCTAAACATAGTCAATCTTGGATAAAAGGATGTGGCACCGGTTACTCCTTCTTCCTTTTTTTTTTTTTTTTTTTCTTTTTTTATATACACCCACAGTACCATCCTGTGGTGTACTTATGCTAATATATTTCAGTCTGGGAGTAAGTATGTACTTTAAAACATAGCTAGTCACTAACCGAGGAAAGTGATAACTGGCTTTTTAAAGTGGAACTTTATTTTTTAAAAATGCTAGCAGGAAGGCTTTTCTGCAATAGAAAGGCTTGTTCCTTCTGTATGCAAACGTCAGAATATACAGTGAGCTGTACATACATGTGCAACTTGGTGTACATGCCTTGATGCCAACAATAGATTGCCTCCTATGCGCATGTGCTGGGGTTTCATCACCCCAGGCAGGCCAATCATGGCCAAAGATGCCGAACTCGGAAAAGGCCTGGGATATTACATTACTGTTGGGGGGGGGTAAGTATTGCAGACTTTAGTTCTGCTTTGTTGGTATCCTGATTTTTGGGGTTTGTTCAAGCTAGACTGATTGTGCTGTGTACACACACCCACATCTTTTTCTACACTCAGCTTAGTGCTGCCGACTTCCCCCAACTTTGTTGCAGCTTCTTGACTACCTGCACATGATCCAGTGGCAGCTCTCCACTGGAACACACCTGCACATTGTGTGTTTACATGGTCACTTGTCTTCATTTGGAGCACATATGACGGGGTAACAATGCAAGAGCACATATAGGAAAATGTCACCCTGAAAAGGAAGTGCCTGGACAAGGGCCTCAATGGCTGCAGATTAAAAAAAAAGAAACATGTTAAAGTTTAAATAGGATTTTAATGATTGGGTTTTTTTATACGTTTGAGTCATTGGTCTGAAACAGACTGAAATTATAACTCCTGGGTCTGTGCATCGAGTAAGTCATTGGATCTGCAGGACAACCAAGCAAAAGCATTTTTTAGCCTGTCTTCAGGAGAGGGAACCCTTCACACCAACAGTAGAGTAAATCGTAGCAGGCTTTCAGGTCACAAGCCCCCAGGATTAGGCTTTGCAGTATATGGGGTTTTTTTTGTTTTTGTTTTATCCCCAAACCACAGGAGGACTTTTAAGACACAACTCTAGTTTTACGCCTATTTGTTTCACCAGCTGTTGCTCTGTTATATATGTGGAAGCTCAGAACTCCCTAATTCTGATATTCCATGTGAGAATGAGTGCTCTGTGCCCTTATGAGACCTCCAGTATCTTGCCCGTTACTCTCAATTTACCTACACACCATTATTTGAGGTTTGTGTGAGGTAATTGTGCTCTTGATGGGATTACATTACAAAATGAAGACTGCGTTTCACAAAACATTGTAATAGAATAAAGGGGGCAGAGCTATACATCAATTATACCTACCAAACTGTGCTGTTACAACTCCCATGTGCTGACACAAAAGCCTTTATTTTATAACATGCCTACTAGTTATGTGGCTCCCACTGATCTCTTGTTAAGTCTCTGGAAAACAAAGTGCTTCTCAACTACACATTAAATGTGAACAATCTGGGCTCTTACTTGTTTTATGTGCAGTATAATTTTTACAGGTTCAAATTCATTTGCTAATCTTTGTGAAGCTGATTATTGAATATTTGCAGCATGAGTATAACGTTAACAGCGCAATCTGGCATCCTGAAGAGCTGCAGAAATATAATTCCCCTATTAACATTTGACCTATTTAGAGATTTACATTGAGAACGGCATGAAGCTATATAATGTGAGCTGCATTTTTGTTATGGTTTAATGCCAGTGTTAATGGGGCAGAAGTATTGGAGTGGTGCTCCAATTCTAAAATAGAGGGGTGAAAGATTAGAACCAGTCAGGTTTTTTTCAGTCTTTGTCCCAGCTGGAAAGATTTCACTTAAACAGAAAATAAGTGGAGATCTCACAATGGACCTACACAGCAAGTTCAAATCCTTACCAAGTTCAAAACTTTTTTTTAAATTTCCACTTTAAAGTTGAAGCTTGGGTATGGCATTTTTTGCATAGTTTTGTTGATCCAGTTTGGACCAATATAAGTTATTCCTGTACCAAATCTGGCTGATCCCTATGGAAGCTTGAAATCGATGTAGTAGGCACAGCGTCTTCAGTGAGCACTACTAGCTACCGAGTATCATGCAAGAGCGACTCTGACTCTTGCTGTGTGTGTGTGTGTGTGTGTGTGTGTGTGTGTGTGTGTGTGTGTATGTATATATATATTCTATCTATCACACACGTAAATACAAAGTGTTGGACCAACTGGCCCACCACGATAAACCTATGGGGTAGTTGTTTGTTTTTGTTTTTTTTTGTTTTTTTTTTTAATACTTTTAACATTTTTTATTTCAATGAAAATCTGCACTAAGATAAATGTGTAGACTACTTTTTAAACTACACTTTCTATGAAATACAGTGGCTGTCATTTGCTGGGCATACTTTACACTTGGCTGTTATGCTAACACGTTGGCTACAGTACTTTGGGGTTTTTATTTACGTTGGGGTAGTTATTTACTAAAGGCAACTCCACTGTGCATGTCCAAGTGCACATGGAAGTGCAGTCGCTGTAGATCTGAGGGGGACATGCAAGGGACATTAAATGGCATTTTTGCTTGCACATGATTGAATGATAAAATTAGCAGAGATTCCCCTCAGATCTATTGCGACTGCACTTCCACTTTAGTGAAGACACCCCCCCCCCCAGTCATTGACCCAGAACAAGTATGCTGGGCAGGAAAGGAAGCTTAAATATTCCAGATCAGAGCACTGAAGCCAGAGGTTTACCAACTAGAACTTCTTTTTTTTTTTTTGGTCGGACTCCGTGTTTCTCTCAAGACAACTTTATTGTGCATTCTCATCAGTCCCTGCCCTTAACCACTTAAGGACTAGCCTCATTTGGATTTTAGCTGTTTACATGTTTAAAACAGGTTTTTTTGCTAGAAAATTACATAGAAAAAAAATATATATAATGTTTGGGGGTTCTAACACCCTAGAGAATAAAATGGCGGTCAATGCACCGTATTTGCGCAGCGGTCATATAAGCGCACTTTTATTTTTTTGGAAAAAATGCACTTTTTTGAATAAAAAAATAAGACAACAGTAAAGATTAGCTAATGTTTTTTTTTTTTTTTTTAATATTGTGAAATATAATGTTACGCTAAGTAAATTGATACCCAACATGTCACGCTTCAAATTTGCGCCCGCTTGTGGAATGGCGTCAAACTTTTACCCTTAAAAATCTCCATAGGCGACGTTTAAAAAATTCTACAGGTTGCATGTTTTGAGTTACAGAGGAGGTCTAGGGCTAGAATTATTGCTCTCGCTCTACCGGTCGCGGCGATACCTGACATGTGTGGTTTGACCACCGTTTTCATATGTGGGCGCTAGCTACTGTGCTGCCCACCACTTAGCCACTGTGCTTTATGTACTGCCATTAGGCTGAAATGTGTGCTCATCCAGAGCTCTGAGCAACCTTGTTTTGGGCCACTGATTTGGTTAGCCAAGCAACTAGTATTTTAGGTTTCCTGTATTGTTGAAGAAAAAAAATGGGCAATGTAATGGCCATTCTGTAAGGTAATCATTTGAGAATGCTAACAAAACTTTTGGGCTCATGCACACAGGACATTTTTATAGCTGCCTTTGAACGCCCCTCCATGTTAGCCTATGTGTCCATGCACACATAAACTTTCAGAGGCGTTTAGAGACATGAGCATTTAGGGGCAGTAAAACAAGACAGCCTGTGCATACAGAAGCAGAGGCTGTTGAGCTGTAAAAATGAAAAATGGCCAAAAAAGCGGCTAAACGCTGTAACAAGTTTATCTGCGTTTTTACATTATAGGGAGTGTTTTTACTGGAAAAAACACCCATAAACGCTATTCAAAAATGCAGCCAACAACTCATTTTTAACGCTGCTATTTCCTGGCAGCAGCGCTGATGTTTTTTTAAACGTCCTGAGGCCTTTAGGAGATGAGAGTAAAAGCTTGCACTCCTGTTTAAAAATGTTGTTATATTGAGACTTAATTCTTTTTTGTTTGTTTTTCTTTTACAGGATGAATCTCGTATCAAAGCCACAGCTATGGATGTAAAACCAGTTGATCACAAAGAATACTCAAGGCGCCTTATAATGAACATCCGGAAGCTGGCTGCTCAGGGAGTCTGACATACCACCTTTTGGAAATCTGTCATATCAAAAAGAGACATTCTTCCTAAATGTACAATATAAAACTGTAGAAATAGCGCTGAGGAAGTCCCTTCAAGACTCATAAGCTTCCTGTTGGTCCTGTCGCCAAAACATTTTCGATAATAGGTTAAGCTCCTTGCAGATTGGTGTGGTTTATTTCCTGATGGCTGTGGCTGTTTTTAGAAGACTGTTGCAGGTTTTTCTTGTTTTCCAGGCTAATACTACTGTAGATATGAGGTAGCCAAGCACTTAAATGACCTTGGTACCTTCCCCTACATCTACTGTACATATGTTTATCTGATTATAACTCAAATGTGCCCAACTAAGCTTTCCTTCTCTTCTGCTAATTCATCCGAAAGCTTAATTACATTAAAACAGGACTTAATTAGCATTCTCAGAAGTAATTGGTTGCTGCTGAAAAGTCAGATGCCCACCCACAACCATGTTCTAACATTCTGAATAGTTCCATAAGCCGGTGGCTAATCAGGGGGCTTCCTCTCTCCGTGTAAAGACCAAGAGTTTATTGCCGTCACTGCGCGCCTCTGTTTGCAGTGAGATGTGCCATACAGTTTGCAAATGCTTGGAATGACAATATGGAGGAATTATTAATCAAAGACCTATCTTTTCTATCTGAAGACTTTCCTTCGGGGTTTAATAGACTGAGTCAGATGGTCCTGATATTAATCAAAATTGTCTCTTCTGAGAAGCTCTGATAAGCATTGACTCTCTGGCCCCTGGGGAAATCTGGCCAACTACAAAGCTTTGCTTTATTTTTCATTTAAATTAATATTGTGCTTTCTTACTCTCCCTTTTTTTTTCCGACAGTGTGTAATTGCAGAAGTTTGCTTTTTGTACATTCACAACATTTCTCAGTGTTTTCAGTTGCTTTGTTTATTTTACTCCCCCCACCCCCATTTTTTGTAATGGAATTAATCAGCACTGTTGTATAGGAGAAAAATGTTCCTTATTTCTGGATCTCAATAAAGTTTTAGGTTTTTTTTTTTTGCACTTTTTTTTTTTTTTTTTTCTCCATAAACCAGTTTCACCTGGAAAACAATACATTTTCTCTTAAAAGGTACTGCCAAAATGAGACATGTGAAGCTGACATTTTCCAGTCTTATTACCATTTGCTTCTCTAAGATATGATTCTCAGCTTCCACTGTTTTTAAAGAGCTGAGGCAGCACCTTTTTTATGCGTTTATTGACATGTGCACAGCCCTCTGAAACCAAGCAGGAGTTGGCATTTGCTTAGAAAAAACGTAATTCTGCTAGTGGGATGCTTCAATAGTGGTTAGCGATTTGGAGTTCATGAGGCTTGATTATATTCACTGCATTTCTCCTCCCTCTGCAAGCTCACTTGGTCTTAGCAGTGTGAGAGGCTCAGCCTATAGATGTACAAATCACTGGTTTGGCACTCCAGGAGTCAACCGCAATGGAGGCTAGTGCTGAAAATATGACAGACTGACAGTTTATTTTCTACAAGATTTTCAAGCTTTTAATCTGTAGCACTCAAAGATCCTCTGCCATGATAGGTGCAAAATGTTTTGCAGTTACAAAACATCAATGTGGTCATGTTATAGTACAGAATATCCTTAGAAATATCAAATAAAACTTGTTTTCCTTCTTTGTGCCTGTATTAAATAAACTAGCTACTGATCTGAAAAGACCTGCCCTAGACTGAATGTTATGGGAGCAAATTAGGAGTCTGCATCATGTGAATGGCCTGTGCTGATGCACAACAATAGCTAATGTTCTTTAACCACTTCAATACCGGGCACTTAGACACCTTCCTGCCCAAGCCAATTTTCAGCTTTCAGCGCTGTCGCAATTTGAATGACAATTGCGCGGTCATACAACACTGTACCCAAACAAAATTTTTATCATTTTGTTCCCACAAATAGAGCTTTCTTCTGGTGGTATTTGATCACCTCTGCGGTTTTTTTATTTTTTGCGCAACAAAAAAAAAGACCGAAAATTTTGAAAAAAAAAAGTTTTTCTTTGTTTCTGTAAAAATTTTTGTAAATAAGTGTTTTCTTCTTCGATGGGCACTGATGGGCACGATGAGGTGGCACTGGGCACTGATAGGTGGCACGTGTATGCGACACTGATGGGCACTCAAAGGTGGCACTGGGCGCTTGTAGGCGGCACTGATGGACACTGATAGGTGGGCACTGATTGGTGGCACTAATGACACTGATGGGTGGCATTGCTGGGCATCACTGATGTTACATTTTATATAATGGTGCCAGTCAGTGCCTATTTGTGGGCACAGATTGGGCATAATTTGCACATGTGGTTGGCCATGGGGTACATACCTGTTGCCCCCTTCCCTGGTGGTCCTGGCAGCTTCCCTGGTGGTCTAGTGTGGGGCATCCGAGGGGGGGCTGCGCTGATCTTGGTAAGGAGGCTCTTTACCAAGATCGGTGTAGCGGTGTGTCAGACTGACACACCGCACCACCGATCGCCATGATGCACGCTCCCACAGGCGCATGCGGCTGTTATCCAGATGGACGTTATATGACGCCCAGTCAGGATAACTGAACCACCGCCCGGCCGTCGTTTTGCTATAGGCTGGGCGGGAAGTGGTTAAAGTGATTGTAAAAAGAGCAGCCCCGATCTTCCTTCTCAGGTACCCTGCTGGTGCTCCCACATTAAGCTGCTTGCTATGGGGGCTCTCCTGTGTGCTTGTTCCCAAGCACTGCAATGTGTGTCCATAAGACACACAGAGCAGAGCTTGCCCCCCTCCTCACTGGCTGTGATTTACAGCAGCAGGAGTCAATGACTCCCACTTCTGTATCTAAGTTAATGAGGAGGGAGAGAGCCTATGCTCTACTGTACATTGCTGGATTGAGAGCAGGCTCAGGTATGTATTTAAGAGGAGCTGCATGCAGGAGGTATACCTTAACTCCATAGAATGCAGTAAGGTAAAACACCTTCTGCATTTACAACTACTTTTAAACAGTAACTCAATTATTGAGAAAAAAGAAAAACATTCCTCTGGGCGATCAATGTACGTTGCAGATGGACACACAGCGCTATTTCGTCAAAATAACAAAAGGGTAGGGATCTGCAACAAAGTTTGATAAAATTTCTTGCAAACTGAATCTGTATGGCAGTGTCTTTATATTTATCAATCAGCTGCTGCACCTGCAGGGCTCTATTGAGGAAAGCTGAAAGGTCTGTATCCCTTTAGACGTGATTTCCCTTTGGGAATATCTCACCAAAAATGACATTTTTGTTGCAGGGGATGCCCAAAATCTGATTTGTATCTTAGTGCAGATTTCTGGAAAAATTTGTAAGCCAATCACACAAGCAGGAATTGTAATTTCTGGGGGGGGTGGTCTGTACACCATCTGTGTACAGAACACCTTTGGGTTGCCATATTGCTTTGCATTTTACAGAAAATTACAGAGCTGCAGATTGAAAAGGAAAGGTAATTTTTAATAACTTTCAATTACAATATGACTTGTGTAGCAAAAGTATACGCTATAATTTTTTTTTTTCTATCCATGAAAGTGGAGCTACCCTTTCAGTAATGCTCTCTGTTGAAAAAACTTTGTAGTTATTTGTTAGTTTTATTTTATGGATGGGGGTTATTCGTTAAATAGCTTTATTTTATGGATAGAAATGGCTGGCATGGGACAAGAATTTATTACATTTATGTGTTAAATTTAGTCTGGATTGGTTGGGGCAGTTTGGATCAGTAGGGCTGTTGGTTTAAACAGGGACAGATTATGTACTCTGTTTAGCCTGGCCTAAGTTCTACTCTGCCACACTACAGAACTCCTCGTGTTTGTTAGGTCAGGTGGTCAAATGCACCTGTCAGTAAATTTGTGTGATCTCAAAAGCATCTAAAATGAATGCCATTGACGTAAGCCCAAATGCTCAACACAGGCCTTTAGAGTGAGGGTCCCATTTTGCACCATGTTACATGTTATACTCTATATCAGTGATGGCGAACCTTAGCACCCCTGATGTTTTGGAACTACATTTCCCACGATGCTCTACTATACTGCAGAGTGCATGAACATCATGGGAAATGTAGTTCCAAAACATCTGGGGTGCCAAGGTTCTCCATCACTGCTCTATATATAGGTGTAGCATAGTGCAAAGGTGGGCCTTTAAAGCTTTTTTTTTTTTTTTTTTTTTTTTTCCCCCTTCCATTATCTTTTTTTTTTTTTTTTTTTTTTTTTTCTTTTTTTTCTTCTTCTTCTTCTTCTCCCCCCCCCCCCCCCCCCCCCCCCGCAGCGCCTTACAATAGAAAAGGCAGTACCACCTCACGTACAATGATGCAGAAATTTGTGCTGAAGTCTTCACATCCACCTCACTTTCTGCGATTGAGGACTGCTCATTGTCGGTAGAAGATCTGAAGTGGAAGGAGACCCTGCATGTTATGTGACTGACTTTAAAAGCATTTGTAAAAGGTCAGCAAGTAACCACACTGGAGGACCTTGAGAGGGAGACTGAATTTGGGCTTTTAAGTTACTCCTTCAATACAGTCACATGACATCACAGCTACTCTTCATTTTCTGATGACTCTAGATGAGCTTCCCTGAGGCTGCAGTGCCATGTAATATGTTACTACTCGCTGCAGCATGTTCATGTGTTTTTTTGGGGCTGCCTGATGATAGGAATGGAGTTGAATAGTGCCGCCATGAGGCAAAACACCTAGAGGAGAATCTACTCCCACACAAATATATGCTGCATAGTCCCCAAATTAAAGCAGTAGTAAACCGTAAAAATAAACTCCAAAAAAATGAATATGGCATAATATGCTAGTATGTATTGCATACTAGCCCATTATGAAAGACTTACCTTAGAACTAAGCCCTCCACCAGTGAGCTGTCACTGCTGATGGGGCTTCCATCTTCACCCGGTCTTCCATCCAGGTTTGTGGGCTTTGGCTGTTTGAATGGCATGAGCTGCGGTCACGGCCGCAGCACAGTTCTGTCAATGGACGACATGCTGGCCATTGAGCGCAGTGGGCATACGCTGGTGACGTCACCAGCTGCTACTATAGTAAACGGTGCACGTCTAGGATATATTTACTGTACCTATAGGTAAGCTTTATTATAGGCTTTCCTATAGGTACAAATAGACAAGAGAGGCAGGTTTAAACCACTTTAAGCCCAAAAAGTTCTGTCCTCTCCTGGGAATGTATGTTCTAGTGATCACAGCATTTTCCCCACCAGCATCTTCTAAAAGCAATGTACAGTACCCCCGCTTTCCTGTTTCTTTATATTCTACTGTAGTAACAAAGGGGTTGAAGGGAGAACCCACAGCCAGAAGTGGGAGATGCAGACATTTAACACTCCCAGAAGTGTTTGAATGCTGAAGACTTTACTGAAAGCTGCAGAAGCCTGAAGTGTTTGGACTGGAAAGATGTGTATTCACAGGTTTCTATAGCATTGAATCCTCAAGGGAAGTGACAGAGTTGCTTTACTAAGATTTCCACCTCCCATACTATTTATTTCAGGTACTTATATAGCGCCGTCAATTTACACAGCGCTTTACATATACATTGTACATTCACATCAGTCCCTACCCTCAAGGAGCTTACAATCTAAGGTCCCTAACTGACATTCATACATACTAAGGACAATTTAGACGGGATCCAATTAACCTACCAGCATGTCTTTGGAGTGTGGGAGGAAACCGGAGGAAACCCACACAGGTACAGGGAGAACATGCAAACTCCAAGCAGGTAGTGTCATGGTTGGGATTCGAACCAGTGACCCTTCTTACTGCTAGGTGAGAGTGCTAACCACTACACCACTGTGCCATACTACTCAGCAACTACATTTCTTACAAAGCCTGCAGCAATAAAGTTTACATGATATGATGCCACCTAAACTGTCTGAAGTCAGGTGTTTGGTTTTATTGATTTTACCTTGCAGGAAAAAAAAAAAAAATCATAGCTTCTTGGTAGAGCCTGTATGGCATCTTTTAACCACTTTAGAGCCAGAAGATTTTACCTGCTTCATGACCAGACCATTTTTTTTCTATTTAGAGCACTGCGCTACTTCAACTGGAAATTGCGTGGTCATGCAACACTGTCCCCAAAACAAAATTTGTAAAGTTTTTGTCACAGCTTTCTTTTGGTGGTATTTGAGCAGCACTGGGTTTTTTTGGTTTTTTTTTGCAATGTAAATGAAAAAAGACAGAATTAAAAAAAAAAAAAAAAACAATGTTTTTACCTTCCCGGTATAAAACATATCCAATCAAAAAAGAAATAAATTTTGGTAAAAATGTATTCTGATGCAAGTACTGAGCTTGCTTTATGCAAATATCAAAAAGCCTTGAGCTGTAAGTGTCCAGCTGGAGAAATGGGTGCTCCTAGGTAGACTGTATTTGCATGCAGGCCATTCTATCACCCACATAATTAGAACTGAAATCCAATAAATGAACTGAGTGGCCCAAGGACAGTCAAGCTAGGTAGGGAAGTATTATATCAGTGTTTTTCAACTGGAGTGTCATGTCAAAGTGACCTAAAACCCTGTACAGTACAATCTGAAATCCCACTCCTGTCACTACTTCTGTCAGCAATCCAGAATGCTGTGTGGGTTAGCCATCTCTTCTTCAGACTTCTCAGGTCCTGGCCCCTGAAATAGTGGGTGGGTGGGGGTAATCAAACTGCTGTCTGAGAGTTCTGTGTCAACTCCTGTATACAGACAGAAGGGAGATGAGCTGGGAGGGGGAGCACAGCCACACCTCCTCCTGGCTCTTGCCTTTCTGCTGCTGTCATTACACCTGTTATGATGAGCAGAACATCGTGGGATGGAAAGTTTTGTGGGGACTTAGGAGGGGAGATTTACAATCTACAGACCACTTTGAATCGGTTGTAACCTAAAAAAAAGAAAGAAAGATCCTGTTCCTTTAAAGCATGGTAAACAGCATAGTGCTTGTGCAGTGTTATTTGTCCCTTTCTATTCTGTGAAATACCTGGTTGATCCTGCCTGTTTCTGTGTCCCTCTAGTCTATGTGAACTGGCCACGGTAATCATGGGTGCTGATCCATGATACCGTGGTCAGTTTACAAACCTCTGCCATCCCGCTGTGTTCAGTCTCTATCCCTCCCTGTCAGTTGCTAGACTGAGCCATCACCTCCCCTCCGGCCACTGTTCCATGTGTCTAAAGTTAGTGATGACAATTGCTGCCAGCCCCTTTGTAATAACAATCTATACTGTGCAGTGTGTCTGGTTTTTTTTTTTTGTTTTGTTTTTTTATTATTATACAGCTAAATACCTTATTTTACATTGCCGCTGTGCAGTCACCTGACCTTGTGGCTAACGTCACGGGAATCTCAGCCCCTCCCGAGGTGGTCCTCCGATCGGGGAAGGAGAGTGGCGATGTGAAATAAAGTATTTAGCTGCATGATTTTTTTTAAAAACAAACACACTGTACAGTATATCTTGTTATTACAGAGGTGCTGCCAGTAATTGTCATCACATAACTCTTCCTTATGAACTAGATTTTAGGACTTGTTAACATCAGGTACAGTGCGGTAATGCGTGAATTGCATGTTTTCCCACACTGCACAAAATATGCTGCCTTTTGCAGATGCTCGCAGGTTCATAATGGCACCCCACACATTTAGCAAATGTGTGTATGTTTGTGCTCACTACAATGCATGCTACGGTAACATGCATTTTGGTGGGCATGATTTTAAAAAAATCATGGCAGCACCTTGTTTGCTCATTTCACAAGCATAAAGCAGCCTATTAAAAAAAACTCAGCCTGTGGGAACGTGCAAATAAGCACTTGTGCTTGGACGCACCTCCTGGTGTGAATAAACCCTCAGACTGATGTTCTCCTGGGATTGTGCACAATTGTGAAGTGTGCCTTGACTGAAAAAAAAGGTTGAAAATCTCTGAACTAGACAATGCAGGATATCCAGGAAATGAGGCAGGTTCTAATGCACACTGTGAGAAGTGGAGTGCGGTGAAGTCATAGTAAGCAATTTTAGTACTGCAGAGGAGCCTGTACAACTGTGCAAGACTGAATGCCTTTGGCATTGGTACACATCCCACATGGCATTGCCCAGCTTCCCATGATTTGTTTTTTAAACAATAGCTTACCTATTAACCTTAGGAATTTGTACCAACTTGCACATTACAAAAATTTTGAACTGTTGTGTTCTATTTGATATACACTAAATTGCCAAACGTATTGGGACGCCTGTCTTAACACGCACATGAACTTTAATGGCATCCCAGTCTTAGTCCTTAGGGTTCAATATTGAGTTGGCCCACCCTTTGCAGCTATAACTGCCTTAACTCTTCTGGAAAGGCTGTCTGCACGGTTTAGGAGTGTGTCTATGGGAATGTTTGACCATTCTTCCAGAAGAGCATGTGTGAGGTCAGGCACTGATGTTGGAAGAGAAAGCCTGGCTCACAGTTTCCACTCGAATTCATCACAAAGGTGTTCTATAGGGTAGAGGTCAGGACTCTGCACAGGCCAGTCAAGTTCCTCCAGCCCAAACTCGCTCTTCCATGTCTTTATGAACAATGATTTGTGCAGTGGTCCAAATCATTTGGTGGAGGGAGGATTATGGTGTGAGGTTGTTTTTCAGGGGTTAGGCATGGCCCCTTAGTTCCAGTGAAGGGAACACCTAAGGTGTCAGCATACCAAGATATTTTGGACAATTTCATGCTCTCAACTTTGTTAGAAGAGTTTGGCGATGACCCTTCCTGTTACAACATGACTGCGCACCTGTGCACAAAGCAAGGTCCATAAAGGCTTGGATGAGCGAGTTTGGGGTGGAGGAACTTGACTGGCCTGCACAGAATCCTGACCTCAAGCCCATAGAACACTTTTGGGATGAATTAGAGCGGAGACTGCAAGCCAACCCTTCTCGTCCAACATCAGTGCCTGACCTCACACATGCTCTTCTGGAAGAATGGTCCAAACATTCCCATAGACACACTCCTAAACCTTGTGGACAGCTTTTTCAGAAGAGTTGAAGCTGTTATAGCTGCAAAGGGTGGGCCAACTTAATATTGAATGCTGCGGACTAAGACTGGGATGCCATTAATGTTCGTGTGTGTGTGTAAAGGCAGGTGTCCCGATACTTTTGGCAATATAGTGTATGTGAAACGCCTTTATATGCACACTCTAAGGCTACTTTCAGACTGAGGCGCTATAGCGCTAAAAATAGCGCCTGCAAAGCGCCTCTCCTCTCTCTCCAGTGCGAAAGCCTGAGGGCTTACACACTGGGACAGTGCGGTGGCAGGACGCTCAAAATAGTCCTGCAAGCAGTATCTTTGAGGTGCTGTAGGAACGGTGTATACACCGCTCCAACAATGCCCCTGCCCATTGAAATCAGTGGGCAGCACCGGCAAAGCGGCGCTTTTAACCGCTTTTCTGCCATTAGTGGGGGTCAAAAGCGCCCCACTAGTGGCCAAAAGCGGCTGCAAAATGACGGTAACGTGCTGCTAAAAATAATGGTGCTTTACCACCAACGCCGCCCACCCCAGTGTAAAAGTGTCCTAAAGTAGCTCAGTAGAGAGGGAAATGGATGCCTAAATTGTTATTATATCTGAGGTTTAATGGAATCAGTAAGGGGGTTAACAATAGAATCTATACCATAAACCAGACATATAGTATCTACATTTTTAGTATCTAAATTTTTACTGTGCAAAAATTTGACAGAATATGACCATAATCTGGGCCTTGCTGTCTTTAAGAATAATTTATTCATAATGATGACTGATTTGCCCATATGGGTACAAATGCTAAGGTAAGTGCCCAGTACTCACTTCTACTGAGGAAGCCACTTGGATGAGTGAAACATTGTCAACATTACTAAATAAGTCCAATTTAATGTGACCACTAAGTGCTTTTTTTGTTTTAATTTGACACTTTGTCAGCATCCTAACACAAATTTGGTCATTTTTGAAACTGCAATTATGTAAAATTACTGATATTTTGTATTCTAATTGGTATTTTTCTTTATGCTCATTTAAAGTAATCTGGGCCTACTCAATAAAGCCATGCAAAGCAAGCAATCAGATTTTTGTTCACCTAACATATGTGCAACACGGATTCTACTACAGGTTATTGCACTTTGCTTTACTGATTAAGTCTAAACTCAATTCAGTTGTCAAGACATGAGAACTGAGAGGAAGAAATATATATATATATATATATATATATATATATATATATAGAGCAGAGCTTTGCAAGCATGACAGTGTTTCCTAATTGTTTTCTTAAACACAATCTTCTTTTATTCCTTTAATTGTTCTCTTTTAATCATGTTTCAAAGTATGTTTATAGAGTGGGAGGGGATAATGCAAATGCTGTGAAGTCAACATGCATCCAAACTAATTTAAATGAGCTAATATTTGCTCAGAGGTGTACAAGAGATTTACTGCGCATATATAACTATAATTTCCCTTTCTGTCAACTAGAGGGTTGTATAAATAACTGAAAACATATTCAGTTTTCTTTTGTCCTGTACTCATTTGTTGAGAGTGCTGGACAGCAAATACACTGCTAAAAAAAAAATTAAAGCAACACTTTGAAAACACATCAGATCTCAATGGGGAAAATATGCTGGATATCTATACTGATATGGACTGGGTAATGTGTTAGGAACAAAATGATACCACATTGTTTGAATGAAATGTAAATCATCAACCTACAGAGGGCTGATTTTAAGGACACCCCAAAAATCAAAGTGAAAAAATTATGCAGCAGGCCAGTCCATTGTGCTGAAATTTCATTGCAGCAACTCAAAATGGTACTTAGTAGTTTGTATGGCCCTGATGTGCTTGTATGCATGCCTGATAATGTCGGCGCATGCACCTAATGAGACGGATGGTGTCCTGGGGTATTTCCATCAAGATCTAGACCAGGGCATCACTGAGCGCATGAACAGACTGAGGTGCAACCTGGCGGCATTGGATGGAACGAAACATAATGTCTCAGAGGTGTTCTATTGGATTTAGGTCAGGCGAGCATGGGGGCCATTCATTGGTACAAATTTCTTCATCCTCCAGGAACTAGCTGCATGCTCTCTCCACATGAGGCCAGACATTGTCATGCACCAGGAGGACCCCAGGACCCACTGCACCAGCGTAGGGTCTGACAATTGGTCCAAGGATATTTATCCCGATACATAATGGCAGTCAGGGTGCCATTGTCTAGCCCAGTGTTTCTCAACTCCAGTCCTCAAGGTGCCCCAACAAGGTCATGTTTTTAGGATTTCCCTCAGATGAAATGGCTGTGGTAATTACTAAGGCAGTGAAACTGCTCAAATCACCTGTGCAAAATAATGGAAAGCATGAAAACATGACCTGTTGGGGCGCCTTGAGGACTGGAGTTGAGAAACACTGGTCTAGCCTGTAGAGGTCTGTGTATCCCTCTATGGATATGCCTCTCCAGACCATCACTGACAGCATAAGGTTCTCCACAGATTCTCCAGACCCTTTTACATCTATCGCATGTGCTCAGGGTGAAACTGCTCTCATCTATGAAAAGAACAGGGTGCCAGTGGCGGACCTGCCAATTCTGGTGTTCAATGGCTAATGCCAGTCGAGCTCCGCGGTGCCTGACAGTGAGCACAGGGCACGCTAGAGGACGTTGGGCCCTCAGGCCACCCTCATGAAGTCTGTTTCTGATTGGTCAGAGACATTTGTAGGGCTCTGGCAGTGCTTATCCTGTTCCTCCTTGCACAAAGGAGTAGATACTGGTCCTGCTGATGGGTTAAGGACCTTCTATGGCCCTGTCCAGCTTTCTTAGAGTAATGCCGCGTACACACGATCGGAAATGCCACCAGCAAAATTCCGATGAGAGCTTTTGGTCGGAAAATGCAACAGTGTGTATGCTCCATCTGTCTTTTGCTGGCGGAATTCCAGCCAGCAAAAGATTGTGAGCATGTTCTCTATTTTTCGGTTGGGAAAAGTTCCTATCCGAAAATGCGTTCGTCTGTATGCAATTCGGACATGCAAAAAATCACACGTGCTCAGAAACAATTTGACGCATGCTCTGAAGCAATGAACTTCATTTTCTCGGTTCGCCGTAGTGTTGTACGTCACCGCGTTCTTGACGGTCGAAAGTTCAGAGAACCACCCCCACAGATTAACAGCAAGTTTTTGTTTCTCTTTGGGTCTTTTTACATTGTGTCATGGAGTTCTCTGGACCCAGCTTGTCACTTGTGGGAATAGCTGACCAACATACATGACAGAAGCTAGAGCAGTAAAAGTACTCAGAAAGACGGTTAGTGAAAACAGCAGACAGTAGCAGAGTCAGAAGGCTTAAGGGCTTAAGGTCAGATCTAACAAAGACAAACCGATGACTGACAGTAGCAGAAATAACAGGCCGATTAGGATCCGCAAAGACAAGCCGAGTACTAATGCAGTCCATACATTTTGGAAAGTCCTAAGCATTATCAGTTGGGCAGAAGTCAGAAACAGACAGAATGACCCCTATACAGGGCATGAGCAAACAGATTAACCTGTTGAACAGGCAAAGGCTGCATGTTCAGCAGTCAGTTAGCACCTCTCTGATTAGGGCAGGTGTGTGCTTCAAAAAAATCAGTAAGACTGGCCATACTTTATTCAATTTCTTTTAGATTTACCTTCAAATATGTAGGGCCTGCCTGATTGCATATAAATTGAATAGTCAGCCAGCCTTAGTCATTTATATAGAGTGGAATCTTCTAAATGCCATCATCCCTATGGTCTCATTCACATGGACGTACGTAAGTGTACACCCATGTGAGGGCCGTATTTTGCCTGCACAGGCATGGTCACTTTGCCCATTTTGACATCCAAGCAGGTCCCCCAGCTCACAGTGTGAGTTGTGGGAATGTCAGATTGGGAGCATCAGCTGGATCCCAATTACCATGAATGAGACTGACCATGTGTGAATGCACAGATCATCTGTACATGCCATGTGGGCAAAACACAGCCCTTACATAGGTGGTACACCCATGTGAACAAGGCATATAGGGGTATCTTTATATTTCTGTGCAGCACTGCATAGAACTTTGCTTTTGGTAGTTATTGAAACTACTTGAGGCAAACTAATGGAGAGGCCATTCCTAATAGTCACTGCCTATCTACTCCTTCACAACTTAAGTTGCTCAGCAACATTGATCTCTTTTGGCCTTTGGTAAAAGCCTGCACAGACACAGTTAAATACATTCCAATTGCTGAATTTTTAGAACTTTTAAAGGGTAACTAACTATAACCATGTTATTATGAATCCACACCTGTATGTCACCTATTTTCCATTATCCATGTGAAGATGATCAAATCTTTACCTCTTTGGCAAAGTAATTTCTAAAACCATCCTCCTTTTGACTCAATCATCTAGTACAGGTTTTGGTTGTCAGTACATGGTGTAATCTCTAGCACACATAATTCCACCAATGAAAGTAGCTGACCTTGCTTATCTCTTGGCACGGCATGGCTGCAACCAAAATGATCCTCCTACATCAATGTGTTTGATAATTCAGTTAATGTCTATAGCATCCAAATGAATCCATTATCTACACTCGTGTCTCGGTGCCATGACAAATAACTCACGCTATGGTTTGAAGTGCAAAGTAAGCAAAGCCACAGACATCAGCTTTATCTTATCAGCATGTCAGTTCTAAGCTTATAAGGTGTGGATTTAATGTCCACAAATCTCTTCTGAACATGTTCTAGCAAAATATAATAATTGAAATGTCACTGTGCCTTGCACATTTCACTTAAACTAGATATGAGTTTCACTGTTCGGAGATTATGTGTATGCTCAAAGAGCTGAGAGGATCTGCAGGACTGTTTTGGGTTATTGCAGCTTTAGTGGGTCTTTATATGTGTAGAATGGTGTTTCTGCTTTAAAAGTCAATTTAAAGAACTACGGTCAGAATTACAATTACCAGTAAACTTCCATAATATTGTATTATGGGTGTTTTGCGTCTCCTACTGTGTTTACAAGATGCAGTATAACCCAAATCTCAAATTGCAAAACCCTTTATGCCATTTTTTTCTTTGAAAAAAGCTTGAGTTTGGAGTATTATCTAAAGTTCCCAGAAACAGCGCACAATTACATTTTCTTCATGTAGCAAGGTCCCGGGTCCCCTTTGGTCTAATGAGAACCTCCAGAGTTAGGAACAGCTGACATCCTTCTGTGTAGAGTGGGTTGCAAGGCATGGTGGATGAAATGCAAGATAATTTCAAGGGCGCCAAACACTTCTTGAATGCAAAGAGATTTATTTTCTCTAGAACAGAACTGTGGGAGAGAGGGTTTAGGGCCAGGACACCCTTTAGTAGTTGCAATGTTAATTAGCAGACTCCGAGACTTCTGTAGATAGACACCCATGCAGGGAAAGGCACCCAGTATGACACCACATCTGCAGGTGTAGGATTGCTTACTCCTATGGCACAGTCTTATAACAGTAATGCCCCATACACACGGTCGGATTTTCCGATGGAAAATGTCCGATCGGAGCGTGTTGTCGTAAATTCCGACCGTGTGTGGGCTCCATCGGACATTTTCCATTGGATTTTCCGACACACAAAGTTGGAGAGCAGGAGATAAAATTTTCCGACAACAAAATCCGTTGTCGGAAATTCCGATCGTGTGTACACAAATCCGACGGACAAAGTGCCACGCATGCTCAGAATAAATAAAGAGATGAAAGCTATTGGCCACTGCCCCGTTTATAGTCCCAACATACGTGTTTTACGTCACCGCGTTCAGAACGATTTGATTTTCCGACAACTTTGTGTGACCGTGTCTATGCAAGACAAGTTTGAGCCAACATCCGTCGGAAAAAATCCATGGATTTTGTTGTCGGAATGTCCGAACAAAGTCCGACCGTGTGTACGCCCTATAACTCTTGTACAATCACTTCTTGTAGATCTGAGCTCCCAGTCTCTCTCACTAGACTTGCTGATCCACTGATCCTGCTGAGCTCTTCCAACCTTCTCACTTCCTCAAGTGTCACCCCTGCTTCCCTGCCGGGTCACTAGCTCTGCACTCACAGATACTCCTCAAGCGTCACCCCACTGGCCTGCTCGGTCCCTCGCTTGGCACACAAGGCTGCTCTGCAAGCGTCACCTCTGCTGGCTGGGTCCCTGGCTTGACACCTGCTGAAGTTTCCCAATTCTTCACCGTCCCCGGTTGGTGAAAATACTGCTCCGGTACTTGCTTCAGCTACTCACTGTGGTCCCTGGTAACAAGGTGGTTGTACCCTTAGTTACTGCAGCTTCCTCTCTACCTCCGACCACGAAAGGTTCGCTGGCCGGCAGAACCGTCACTTATGGTTGGACTGCAAGCTGCAGTCCCTATGTTGCTCTCTTGTTTCTGGATTGGTCCTCAGACAGCCTAGCAGCCAGATGTCCCCAGGATAGGCCTCAGACTCTGGTCTAGCTCCCCGGGCAGCACAACACATCAACACACAGCCACCCAGGTGGCACAGAACCCCGATCACCTTTGTTTGGGCCAGCTTAGCCCAAAGGAACTATTTAAAGGGACATTAAATGCAGAGCTAAGCTTTAAATTAATCTAAAAAGAAAAAGATTAATAAGCAGGTGTGGATTCTGTCTCTGCCCAAGTTTTTGCCCCCCCCCCCCCTTACGGGTGAAAAAAAAGCAGTTTATTCTGCAATACTCCATACTGTCTTCTGCAGTACTTTTTCTGCCACAAGATGTCCTAAATCTTCCAGGTTGAAGATCACTCAAAATACACTATATTGTCAAAAAAGTATTGGGACACCTGCCTTGGTGGCTCACCCTTTGTAGCTATAACAGCTTCAACTCTTCTGGGAAGGCTGTCCACAAGGTTTAGGAGTGTGTCTATGGGAATGTTTGACCATTCTTCCAGAAGCACATTTGTGAGGTCAGGAACTGATTTTGGATGAGAAGGCCTGGCTTGAAGTCTCTGCTCCAATTCATCCCAAAGGTGTTCTATCCGGTTGAGGTCAGGACTCTGTACAGGCCAGTCAAGTTCCTCCACCCCAAACTCACTCATCCATGTCTTTATGGACTTTGTTTGTGCACTGGTGCGCTGTCATGTTAAAACATCCCCAAACGTTCCCACAAAGTTGGGAGCATGAAATTGTCCAAAATGTCTTGGTATGCTGATGCCTTATGAGTTCCCATCACTGGAACTATGGGGCCAAGCCCAACCCCTGAAAAACAACCCCACACCATAATCCTACCCTCCACCAAATGATTTGGACCAGTGCACAAAGCAAGGTCCATAAAGATATGAATGATAGAGTTTTGGGTGGAGGAACTTGACTGGCCTGCACAGTCCTGACCTCAACCCGATAGAACACCTTTGAGATGAATTAGAGCAGAGACTGCGAGCCAGGCTTACTCATCCAGTGCCTGACCTCACAAATGTGCTTCTGGAAGAATGATCAAACATTCACAGACACACTCCTAAACCTTGTGGACAGCCTACAGGAAGAGTTGAAGCTGTTATAGCTGCAAAGGGTGGGCCAACTCAATATTGAACCCTACGGACTAAGACTGGGATGCCATTAAAGTTTATGTGCGTGTAAAGGCAGGTGTCCCAATACTTTTGACAATATAGTGTATATGTGAACCCTTACCATGTAAAACAACCCATTCGGTTTAAAATAGAAATGAAAGGCAAAACATTTGTATTTAAAATACATTATAAAAACATGCAATGGCTTCACTGGGACTTATTTTACTATTCAGATGAATACTTATCATTATCCTAACCTGCAAGTATTTTCTGCATTGGATTCAATTTGAGGATCCGTTGCCCCCACTGTGGACCCCCCCTCCTCCAGTTCGTCCTCTTATTCCACTTTTTCCTTTGCCCCTCATTTTTTTTCTCTCCCTTCTTACACCTTCCCTCTCCCCTTAGACACCCTAGGGTATCAATTTGCCAATTTTCAAAAAATAATCTAAAATGCTCTTTGGTGTGCGTTGACACCGTGGGTATGACTGCTCGCAGGCCATGTGTACAGGTTCTGAACTTGGTATTCCTGAACGTTTTTTTCACCAACTGCTATTTTGCAACATGTGTACATGGGATTGATGAGGTCTAACACTTTTTATCTCAGTGGTAGTTTTGATTAGGAAGCTTACCTTTATAGTGCTAGTGACTCATTTTTACTGCAGTGCCATTTTCTGTACATTCTTCTTTTAAGGTTTTCTAAAATTGTTGCTGATGAGTGTTCTTCATGGCCTATGTGCACCCATTCATATCGTCTTGTTATTTTGTATTATTTTGATACATACCAATAAATAAGGAAAAAAAAACAACAACATTATAAATACTTTTGTTTTTCTTTTTTTTTTTTTTTAATAAGGGATAACATAATCTCTGCTCTCAGCTGCATAAGGGGCTTGGAGAGGTGGGGGTGGAGAAACAGCAGTACAATTATTTTCCTAGTGAATGGCTGTGCAGGGGGTTGTGTCAGCACATGTTCTGGCCATTGCAGAACAGGCAGTCTATTCTCCCAGCACAGCCAGAAAACTGACCACCCTGAGATGGATATGCTCTCATGCCTAGCGTGGGCAGTTTGAAATAGGACTGGTAGGAACACCAGATATTTCACACAATGGAAACAAAAGAGAACAGGATACTTTTTAAAATAAATACATGGCAAAACATACACATATCAGGAACACGAAATGCAGTGGTGGCCCGTCCATAAGGGGTGCAGGGGTGCCACCCCCCAATCCATGAATTTACATTCAGGGCACTGGACGCATGGATTCCAATGGGGGTATTTTTTTCTTTTAGAAACACTTGATTAGAGCCAGAGGCTCTAATTGGCTTCAAAAAAGGGTGGGCTCAGGGCGCAGAACACAGTGTTCCCTGAGCTCACCCAGTTGTGTGACAATAGTGAATTAATATTCACTATTGTCTTCCTGATTCACCTCCCGGCCAATCAGGAAGCGGGTCCTGAGACCCAATTGGGCAGGAGGAGAAGCGATCGTATTGGCCGCCAAGGAGGAGAAGATGCAGGGGAAGCCGTCGTGATGCCGGGGAGGAGGAGACACACAGGGTGAAGCCGACGAGGAGGAAGCGCTGCTGGCGACCTAGATGGGAAAAGTGCATGGCTGGTGGGCTGACGATCAAGCGACGTGGGAGGAGGGGGTTGGGGGGGTGGCGGTCGTTTATATAACATTGTATAAAATAAGTAGCATAAAATAATGCCAAGGGCCTCCAGGGGGAGCACTGGGTGCTGACTACAAAGACCTCAAAATTAATACATGTGAGTAATTCACGCTGGTATTTTCATTTTTAGAAGCTGAAGTGGACTGATAATGCTGATTTTGTACTTTTTGATTATGAAAGAATAAAAATGTTACAAAAGAAAATAGCATTTTAGGCTTCTGGCAATTTGAGAAAAGCATAGCTCGCATCAGCTTTCAAGGTAAATTTATAATAACTTTGAATTGTAAAATGGCTTAAAAAAAGTAGTTCTCCTTTAAATGCTGTTTTGGTCTATATGTACTCTTGTAATTAGCACCTTAACTTGGATCTCTCCTTTAACATGAAATTAGGAACACTAAAAAAATGGTTAAAACAAAATATTAAATCAAAATCAGTGCTTTATCTCTATATTATGTCTGTAGAAGGCTCATTAGAGTTTCCATATGGCAATCCGACATAGTATTTCACTAACATATTTAATGCTTATGTGACAAATCTTTACCTATCTGGTTTCACACTTTCCTCTGCTCCTTCTATGACTTTGATTCAATTAGCGGGTCATGTAATCTGGTAAGATTGTGTTTTTCACAGATTTATCTAGCTAGTAATTACCAATTATGTTGTGTTACGAGGGAATCACACTCAAATTAATACACACAGTAATATTATTAGTGTCACACATAATGCACAGAAAATAAACTTTCTTTGCATACAATAATTTGCATTTAATAATGCAATTACATACTCTATGTTGACAACTGTGTATTAATAGTATGTGAATACTTTAATTGTGTATTCTAAAATATAAGGAAGACAGAGGTCTTGCCTACAGATATTAAATAATCTAAATATAGCTAGATTTGAGAGAATCCATCTGCTGAGATATAACCTGGACTGGGTAATATACAAGTCAGCTTGGATTTGCAAAAAATAAATAAATGTATTGCGGCTGTTTTAGGGTGACTTGTGATGGAGCCTTCAAGTGGTTGTTACATTAAACTAACTCAATGTGGAGTTTTGTGGACTATTACTTTAAAGTGTTTAGTTCACTCTTTACTGAAAAAAATGTAAAGGTGACTTTACACCAGACATCCTCCCCACTTCCCCAACTCCCAGTTCCTGGTGTATTTACCTCCATTGTTACCAAGCAACCCCACCCACACACACACACACACAGCCACTTCAGCAGTCCAGAGATTTGAAATCCCCCCCTCAGCTCTTTCAGGACGGAGCAGATGAATTCTGAATGGTCAGTGACGTCACATTGACCACTGGAGTGGCTGCGGGGTGCTGATATCTTGGCAACCTTGGAGATAAGTACTGTGAGGGTGTCTCGTGTTGGTTCATCAAAATGGTACATTTTTCCTGTAAAGGTGAGCTAACACTTTAAATTAGGGTTTCTCAACTAGGGTACTTCCAGGGGTTGCTTGTGCAGTGAGCAATTTCTACCTCTCAGTTAAGTTCCCACTGAGACTGTTGATCTTTTTAGCTATCCTGTAAGGAGGTAATTCTTCCCAATGACCACAAGTGTAAGGAGCATTCTTCCCTCTGACATCACACTAATGTATCCTGAGTTGTAGATATAGTCATTTTTAGTAGGGATTCCCCGAGACCAAAAATTTATTTCGAGGGTGTGTTGAAAAGGTTAAGAAAGGCTGCTTTTACAAGTTAATTTGGGCCAAGCTGGACCAAACGAAATATTTATTTTACTAACAGACACGCCTGCTGTCATTGCTGTATAAACTGTATGTAGAATCAGCTACATACATTATAGAGCCCTATGTTCTAGCAGTGGTATAGGGACTTCCCCTCCCATTCCCAGAACACAACTGAGTTGGGCAAAACGCTGTTTCAACCATTTACAGGAAACCTTGTATTTTATGAATGAATACAAGGCTTCCTCTGATTGGCTGAGGTGGGGAGATGGTGGGTGATGTCACAATTTACACAGTAAACTTGGCAGCGCCGGGGTTCCAAACACTGGCAAAGAACCCAGGCCGGATGAGGACTGCGTTGGATCTCTGCACAGATAAGTGTCTTTTTTACTACAAGTTTGCAGATACAGTATTTGTAGCTCTGTATCTATTTTCATTTTTACACATAAAGGTAAAGCTCCCTAACCCCAAGCCCACTGACAAATGTATTTTAAAAAAAGTGATAACAATGAAAATACTCTATGGGGCCTTGAGGCTTTAAGTTTCCAATGAAAGTCCTTATCTGTGTGAAAAACATTTAAGGGTTACAAGCTGAGGAACCAAACTTCCCACAGCCTTTCAGCCACAATTGAATGGATAATATAACAATAACTGGACTCGCACTTTAAAATTCAGATTCTTTGATTAGTTAATGAGTTGATTCAAAATTACTTGTTTACAATGTATTCTTTGTAGCTGTTGAGTAATCTCGAATCAGAACGTGGACCATGGCAATCACATTTTTTAGGTACTATTTAAAGAAACAGCCTTATGTTGCATGGAATATTGCAGCTGTCAGGATATTACTGGGAAATTGCGCTTTCATTTGCATGCCCTTTAGACGTGAAGATGCTAGCCCATATACTTAACAAGTATATAGTGGCGCTAGAGGGATGTAGTAAACAAAAATGTTATAAGTTATAAAAATATCACAACATAAACAATGAGTCTATTATTAAAATTCCATAGAGTCAAATGATGGCTAGCAGCACCAGCGGCAGCACCCTTATGCTGCGTACATATGGTCGGATCTTCCGACGGGAAATGTTCGATGGGAGCTTGTTGTCAGAAATTCTGACCGTGTGTAGGCTCCATCGGAATTTCCGACAAACAAAATTTGAGATCTGGATCTCAAATTTTCCGACAACAAAATCCATTGTCATAAATTCCGATTGTGTGTACACAATTCCGACGCACAAAGTTCCACGCATGTTTGAATCAAGCAGAAGAGCAGAACTAGCTATTGAACTAAATTTTTCTCGGCTCGACGTCCGGAATTTCTGACAAGATTTGTGTGACCGTGTGTATGCAAGACAAGTCTGAGCCAACATCCGTCGGAAAAAAAACGTGGATTTTGTTGTCGGAATGTGCGATCGTGTGTACACGGCATTAGGGTGTTGCAGACAACTCTGTAATGCAAAATAGAAGGACAGAGGGGCATCAGACTAACTGCAGCATTAAAAGTACCATTTTTATTGGGGACAAGACAAAGAGCAACTCGCATGTATATAGATGATTCAGGCATGTATAAAGTGATTCCAGTCAGTCTCTGAACCCTCCTGGATTGTCCCGTGAAGTGGCGGCATCAGGCAGTGGCTGTGTGGATGAACAACTGTAGGAAGTGGTCAATCACTGCCTTAACCAGCGTGGAACGCAAGATGGCACCTGATGTGATGTCCCTACGGAGGCCATGCTGACGCAAAAGGGTGCAGCAGCGCATTTCAAAGCTTCTGCTTCTCCTTTAGACCCTTCTGAAGAAGAAGCGGAAGCTTTTAAATGCTGGTTAAGGCAGCAATCAGCCCCTTCCTACAGTTGTTCATCCACACAGCCACTGCCTGATGCCGCCATTTCACTGGGATGATCCAGGAGGGTTTAGAGACTGACCGGAATCACTATATACATGGGTGAATCATCTATCTACATGTGAGTTGCCCTTTGTCTTGTCCCCAATAAAATTGGTACTTTTAATGTTGCACTTAGTTTGGTGCCCCTTTGTCTTTCACTTTAGCCCATATACTTGGTGTACTAAATTGGCAACTTAAGACAGGATTGAATATGATGTTTTATGGTAGAAAAAAACTGTTAGAAAAATAAATAAAAGGCAACATTAGTAAATGTTCTATAAGGATTATTTTTGCTGTATTTTTATACTTTCACTGTAATTGGTCTGACAGTAGAAAAACTCTGTGTTCTAAACCCCTTCAAAGAACATGCAATTTGATGCTGTAAAGTCTATAAGGAAAACATGTAGAGTCTATTTTCTTTTATTTAAGTTTTGGCTGTCTTGGGTTCTGAAAAGTGGTTATATTTTGAAAGCTATTAAGGCCTATTATAATCTCTTATTGTGTAATGCTAAGCTTACATATACGTATATGTGTAGTTTCAGCTCTACAGAAGCCAAGAATAAGCAAGGCAATGAGAAAAACAGGCAGGGACATATTTGCCTGTACTTAATAGAAATAATGCAACACTGGAACCATCTGTGATGTGTGGCCAACACTGGCAGCTGTGCATGCTTGCTACTTTGATCCCTTCTTCTGCACAGGTTCTACAATTTCCTTGTCTTATAATATGTTCATCCAGTGGCAGGAGGCACTCAGCATTACCAGCATGTGAGGCCAGAAATGACCCAATTATTGGAAGCGAAACTTGTATCAGGAGCATTTCACAATATTTGGTCATCTATGGCTACATTAGGTGCCAGAGATCCAATTGTCAAACAATACAATACTACAGTACCTTACCAATAGTTGCAAGAGGTGCCTTTAGAATCTTAATGGTCTGCTTGAAAAGAAGATTCTCTCTTATTCACCACTGGTAAATGTTCTGAAAAGTTGTAAGACACCACCTTAGCAAGATCCATCATGCTTTGGGTCACAATCAATCAACTTGGGTACAACCAGCCTGCTGGATTCTCTTGCAATTACCACTAGCGGCTGCTGTAGCCACTAGCGATAATCACTGTCTTCTCCCAGTGGGGATGGCTTCCCCGCCCTCCCCCCCGCTGGGAGAAGACAATCACTCAGCAGAAGGAATTGTGTTGTGTTGATGGGGGAATTGACCCATAGTTGCAGGAAAGAAATTTTCTCCATGTATGGCCGGTCTTAGCTAAAACCTAAATACTAAAGTGTAACGAGCCCCTGCTCACTCAGTTCCACTCTCCCGACACTCCTCTGCGGCTATAGAATTAGATTGCAGATCGCAACATCTGATGGTTCGGTCATCTGATGCTCCGGGATTCAAACTACAGCTATGTGCCGATCAAATCCAGTTGCGATAGCTCAGAACAAACACCAGGCAGGCTGTATGTAAGTTCAAACAGGAATCTCCCTTTTATTGATGCACACAACACACTTTTATACACAGCAGTTTGAACACCCCGCCCCCAACAACCACTTTTCTATTGGTCAATTATAAAGTACACTTTAGTCTTCACTCCGGTCCTCTTGTCCATGCAAATGAGGACTTGAAACAAGGTCAGCAGAGAGTGGTCCGATAGCTTGAATAGGTGGACTGATATGTGTAATGACACAGAGAAGCCCCAGGGGGTAATTAAAGTACATAAACAAATGGTCAAACACAGAACAATGCCTTCCTTCCAGACCATGGAGCCGTCTGGAAGGGGTTAGCCTTAAGACAGGGCAGACGACCCCCCACTGTGTAATAGAATCAAAGGAGAAATACTTCAGTATTCCAAGCTTCATGACAATCCACTATTCCAAGGTTCATGACAATACTTCCCCCTGGGAAACAGTCCAACAGCCACAGTGGGACCCCGAACTGGTCAACTCGAGGATGCTGGAAAAGTAGTCTTAAGGTTCCAGGTCCGTCTGCCGGGATAACCCATCCGCATTCCCGTTTTGAGGCCCTGGCCGATATTGTATGGTGAAATTGTACGGTTGCAAAGCCAGGCTCCACCTTAGTAATCGGCCATTCTCTCCCGCCACCCGGTTAAGCCATATCAAGGGATTGTGGTCCGTCATGACGGTAAAAGAGCGTCCATACACATAGGGCTGCAATCTCTTTAAAGCCCATACTAAGGCCAAACACTCTTTTTCCACGGCAGTATATCCAACTTCACGGGGTAACAACTTGCGGCTGAGATACGCCACCGGGTGCTCTTTCCCGTCATCGCCAACTTGACTTAGTACGGCTCCCAGTCTGAACATGGAGGCATCTGTATGAATGACAAAGCGTTTGTTAGGATCGGGTGCCGCCAGTATGATGAAACGCCATTTTGCACTCCGGGGACCACAGGACCTGTCTAGGGAGAGTCTTTTTGGTCAGGTCCGTCAGGGGTTTGGCTATGTCACTATAGTGGGGTTCAAGCTTCCTGTAGTACCCTGCTGTCCCTAAAAATGCAAGTACCTGGGTCTTGGTTCTTTCTCCCACCCGTCCCTCCACGGCTCTCAAGTAAGTCTTTCAGCGTGGCTCTCCTGCAGGCTGCACAGCTGGCCATTCACTGTGGTGATTTGGAGTGTCCCTGTAACTGGAGAGCAAATCCCACCGCTGCCAACCAATGTAACGAGCCCCTGCTCGCTCGGTTCCACTCTTCCGACACTCCTCTGCGGCTATAGAATCAGATTGCAGATCGCAACATCTGATGGTTCGGTCATCCAATGCTCCGGGATTCGAACTACAGCTATGTGCCGATCGAATCCAGTTGTGATAGCTCAGAACAAACACCAGGCAGGCTGTATGTAAGTTCAAACAGGAATCTCCTTTTTATTGATGCACACAACACACTTTTATGCACAGCAGTTTGAACACCCCGCCCCCAACAACCACTTTCCTATTGGTCAATTATAAAGTACACTTTAGTCTTCACTCAGGTCCTCTTGTCCATGCAAATGAGGACTTGAAACAAGGTCAGCAGAGAGTGGTCCGATAGCTTGAATAGGTGGACTGATATGTGTAATGACACAGAGAAGCCCCAGGGGGTAATTAAAGTACATAAACAAATGGTCAAACACAGAACAATGCCTTCCATCCAGACCATGGAACCATCTGGAGGGGGTTAGCCTTAAGACAGGGCAGGCGACCCCCCACTGTGTAATAGAATCAAAGGAGAAATACTTCAGTATTCCAAGCTTCATGACCATCCAGTATTCCAAGGTTCATGACATAAAGTTTCTCATATTTTCCCATATCACTCAAAATGATACTTTTAGTTATAACCAAACAATCCACCCCTTGAGCAGCAATTAGAAGCTGTCCCACTCAAGAAAATGAGTAAAAACTGTCAAATTTTACAAATTGATAAAACTCTCAAATTTTACAAATTGACAAAACTTTCAAATTTTTAAGTGTAAAAAAATAGCAGCTTTGACCTTTGTCCAAAAATGGTAAAATAAATCCCCCGATTGTGCATGGGGGGATGGGGAGGATTCCCTCCTGGTCCCTATATGTATGTATGTATGTATGTATGTATTTATTTATTTATGGGTGGTCAGATCTTCATCCTGATCTTGAAGCTGCAGTATTGTGTTCTTAAGCAGATATAGCTATGTATATCCATGGCAGGAAATAAATGTAAGGACATTTTCAGGTGAAACCCTGTTCTCCTCCAAGCCATGAGCAAAGGTTTGGATGACTACTACCCTCCAGCTGTGTTTTCCTTGCTATATTGTTTTCATCCCAGATATCTCATCATCCACTTCTCGATATGTATAACCTTAAAAAAGGAAAAAAACAAACATTTCACCCAACGGTGCCAAAACACACAACTCGTTGCTCAGTTATCTATCCTACTATTTCTGGCTTAAAATAATTATATGGTGACCATTGTTGTATAATGCTCTCATATATACTGTAAGCATTAATCCCCAGTAGAGAGAATATACATCTATTGGCCTATTCTTATTGCCTTGGAACTGGTCAGTTTTTGCAGCATGCCAATGTCTTGCTATGTGCCCCAGTTTATGTCAACAAAAATATCTGATGTGACCGAACTTACATTTCCTAGCCTCTTGCTTCCCTCTCTATAGGAACCCCCACCTTTAAGTAACCCTGTCAGGGAGTTAAAAAATGCCATCAGCAGTAACTTGTGAAGAAAGTAGAATTATACATAATAGTCCTTTGGCCCATTTGCTAAAACTTTGCTTTGTAACGGGGCTTCCTACCTATTCTACACTTCCGGGCTTTGAAGTGTGTGTTCCCTGTTGGCTGCTGTGGATCCTCCTGACTAGCGAGGAACTTAAGTTGAATCTATGCCCATGTTCAGATGAACATGGAAGGAAACTGTCAGTGCTGGCCTAGTCAACTGCGGCCAGGGCATTCCCCGCCCTGCAGGTGCATGCACACAAAGAATCAAGGATGCTTGTGACATCCCCGTCAGTGATTTCATAAGTATCCCAGCTCCATTGTGTACTTCTGTGGTGCAAGGGATGTCTGGCTGCAGCTGATTGGGCCGCACTGACAGCTTCCTTCTGGGTTCACCCGAACACTGGTTCAGACCGAATGGAAATCTTCACCCTTGTTTATAGTGTTTTTAACATACTTCAAATACACTGCAAGTTGGACTACTAACACTCTAAGTTTATCCTCGAAATTGCTCGCTTTTGAAGCAGAATCTCAAAGATTATCTGAAGTCACTGCAAGCTGGTCTTTTAAAAACTCCTTTTCTTTATCGTCGCCTTCTTTCTTGTTTCAGATTCTGCAGAGCATAGTGGATGTGCCAACCAAGTGTTGCTACTGCTTTTGTCTCTCCCTTACTGAACCCAAAATTCCTGAGGGTAATGTCTAAAGAAAAATACGAGACCTCCATCAGCATCAAATTTTTTTCAAAGGAGAAACAAACTTAGCAAACTCTGTTCAACGGGCTTCCAAGAACTATCTGTTATTCAAGCAGACAAGGCTGCATGCCCCATGCTGTTACATTATATTTCTTTACACACTTACCCCTTACTTTGCATAGCATGCTTAAAGTGGTTGTAAAGGGTGACTTTTTTTTTTATCTTCATGCATTCTATGCATGAAGGTATAAAACCATCAGTGTGCAGCTCCCCCCCGCAGCCCCCTAATACTTTCGTGAGCCCGATCACAGTCCAGCAATGTGCACCAGAACGGTTACTCTCCTGGGTCTCTGCCTCTTCATAGGCTGAGACACAGCAGGGGGATTAATGACAGCCAGTGAGGTGGGGGTGGGACTAAGCCACACTCTGTGTGTCCCACAGATGCACAGAGGCAGCTTGGGAGCTGCTTACTGTGCGGGCTCTCGGCAAGGGGGGACGAGAAGTACCGTTGGGAGACCCGAGAAGATTAAGACCTGGGCTGCTCTGTGCAAAACCATTGCACAGAACAGGTAAGTATGACATGTTTGATATTTTAAAGATAAAACATTTGAACCTTTAGAAACACTTTAATCAGCATAGGTAAAAAAAAAGCAAGACCTATTTCAGTTCAAAATTCCTCACTGAGGAGATTCAAAATTGAATACTGGGCCTGGAGGTAAGAAAAAATCCAAAATTGGTCTTGTCACTATCAGGAATCATCCAGTCACCAGGAGAGATAACTGTCTTAGAGAAGATTTCCCTTGGAGATATCCTCTCATTTGTTGGGTCTACAGGACATAAAGTTATAGGAAATCTCCCCAATGAGATGCAGAAAATAAAATAAAAAACGTTTTATCCCTTTCCTACACTTTCCTAAGCCAAAAAAAAGTGTAGCACCCTGGTGTTTAGTCAGGGAGCTCCTCACAAATTTACTTGCCAGGAGTCGATTGACAAAGATCTATTGATTTTTCCCAAGTTTGGCCTTGTTGCAATTTTCTCTTCTACCACTAGGTGGCCGGGTGCTTGGTGGTACTAGATACAAGAAGGGCAACCCAAGGTCAGGTTATGGGTATGTGGGGTATCTCAGCCAATGGGCGGGGGTTTTCTTGAATCCCTTGGCCTGCTTGGAGAACCTATATATTCAGGTGAGGTAAGGTGATCTAGGTTCTGTGCCACCTGGACGGCTGTCTGGGTGGACGTGGTGTGTTGTACGCCCAGGGTTGCCAGGCCAGAGATGGGGGCATCTGGCTGCTAGGCTGTGTGAGGGCCTGTCCAGAAGTAAAGAAAGCAGTGCAGGGTTAGGATTGCATCTTGCAATCCAACCAAAAGTGATGGTTGTGCTGGCCGGAGAACCTGTCAGAACCTGTCAGTGGTCGGAGGTAGAAGGGAAACTGTCACTACAAAGGGACCAACCACCTTTACCAGGGACCACAGTGAGTAACTGAAGCAAGTACCAGAACCATATTCTCACCGAAAGGGCACTGTGGAGAATCTGGAAACTTCAGGTGGTGATCAAGTCAGGGAACCAACCCATGGAGGAGACGCTTGCAGAACAGCCTTGTGAGTCAAACCAGGGACCTCACTGGTTAGCAGGAGTGAAGCTTGAGAAGTATCTGGAGTGGCAAGCTAGGGACCCAGCAGGGAAGCGTAGGTGACTCTTGAGGAATACCAACGCAAACCTTGGAGGAGCTCAAGGGATTCAGAGTCAGTGAATCATAGGGTCTAGTGAGAGACCGGGAGCTCAGTGTTGAAGAACTACAAGAGGCAGTTGTATTGAAGCTGAAAGGACTGTTACGAGTTAGGAACTGTTAAAGACTGTTACTATAGGAGACAGCATTCCTGCATGTGCAGATGTGGCGCCTTGCTGGGGCCTTTTCCTGCACGGCTGTCTTCCTATTGAAGTCTCAGAGTCTGCCAACTGAATCTACAACTACTTAAGGGTGTCCTGGCCCAAACCCTCTTTCCCCCCCAAAATACAAAAAGGACTGTCAAAAGAAATAAAACCTCTTTTACATCCAAGGAAATGTAGTCCATTTTAAGTAGAGTTAATGGACAGTAACCTGTCATGGACACTGAGCATGTAGCTAGTTAGAATAGGCTGTAATAAGGAAATTATTGCCTATTTCTTCAAATAATGGACTCATATATATACATCAGGACTGTTACTGATCAAAGCATTGCCAAAGTTTTATAGTTCTATTCTGATTAGGAAATGGGGGTGGCATTCTCAATGAGAATGGGGCCTGCTTTCATGATGTAGATAATATAGATGTGTATAGGATGTTTTACATTTTCATGCTGCCCTCGGGTGAGGATCAGTTCAAATCACTATGTACATATTGCACGTTTTTATAGGGTAGGATGCCTTTGCATTATTTGATTTATCTTTTTCAGGTGTTGCTGTGTTGGCGCATCTTCCTTGGCTAAGGAGACACAGGGATCTAGCCGGAACACAACACTAACCCTCTATATATTGTTACGACTGTATATATTAGATAGATAGTTAGGTAATAGGATTATTGATTACTTGCTTTCAAAATGTACATAACTATTTTTAATACTTGAATGTCATACATGACTACTTTTCATGTGATACCAATGTTTATTCATGTGGCATGCCACACATTTGTTATTCTTTGGTTATACCGTTAACCCTTTCCTTGTTTCCCCACCCATCCCAGTTCTTGCCAGGACATTCGCTCTCAGGGAGCTCAAATTATATTTTTCTGCAAACTCTGAGACGTTGTTTCTAGGGCAAGGGGAGGATGTAGCACCCTGGGGTTTAGTCAGGGAGCTCCTCACAAATTGACTTGCCAGGAGTCTTTACTTTGGTCGATTGATTGATTTACTTTGCCAGGAGTTGTTATCTTGGTTGATTGACAGAGATCTATTGATTTCTCCCAACTTTGGCCATGTTGCAATTTTCTCTTCTACCACTAGGTGGCCTGGTGCTTGGTGGTACTAGATACAAGAAGGGCAACCCAAGGTCAGGTTATGGGTATGTGGGGTATCTCAGCCAATGGGCGGGGGTTTTCTTGAATCCCTTGGCCTGTTGGGAGAACCTATATATTTGGGTGAGGTCAGGTGATCTATGTTCTGTGCCACCTGGACGGCTGTCTGGGTGGATGAGTGTCGTACGCCCCGGGCTGCTAGGCTGGAGATTGGGCCTATCCCGGGGGCATCTGGCTGCTAGGCTGTGTGAGGGCCTGTCCAGAAGTAAAGAGAGCAGCGCAGGGTTGGAATTGCGGCTTGCAATCCAACCAAAAGTGACGGTTCTGCCGGTCGGAGAACCTGTTAATGGTCAGAGATAGAAGGGAAGCTGTCGCCACAAAGGGACCAACCACCTTTGCCAGGGACCACAAAGTGTAACTGAAGCAAGTACCGGAACCATATTCTCACCGAAAGGGCACTGTGGAGAATCGGGGAACTTCAGGCAGTGATCAAGTCAGGGACCCAAACCGCGGAGGAGATGCTTGCAAAGCAGCCTTGTGAGTCAAGACAAGGACCTCGCCAGTTAGCAGGGGTGAAGCTTGAGAAGTATCTGGAGTGCCAAGCTAGGGACCCAGCAGTGAAGAGTGGGTGACGCTTGAGGGGATACCACTGCAAACCTTGGAGGAGCTCAAGGGATTCAGATACAGTGAATCAGAGGGACTAGTGAGAGACCGGGAGCTCAGTGTTGAAGAACTACAAGAGGCAGTTGTAGTGAAGCTGAAAGGACTGTTACGTTTGAGTTAGGAACTGTTAAAGACTGTTACCATAGGAGACAGCATTCCTGCAAGTGCAGATGTGGCGCAATGCTGGGGCCTTTCCCTGCACGGCTGTCTTCGTATTGAAGTCTCAGAGCCTGCCAATTGAATCTACAACTACTTAAGGGTGTCCTGGCCCTAATCCTCTTTCCCCCAAAAATACAAAAAGGACTGTCAAAAGAAATAAAACCTCTTTTACATCCAAGACGTGTCTGGTGCCCAATCTTTCACCATCTTTGCACCCACTATGCCTCACAACCCACTACATATTGAAGGATGTCAGCTATCTTTGGCCTTGGAGGTCCTCATTAGACTGGACAAGGCCAGAAGATCTTGCTACAAAAGTTTTTGGCGTTGTATATACAGTATATACTTATGCATATAACATATTTTAACTTTTTTTTCTATAAAGCAGTGTATTACAGTTCAAAGTATATTGTAAATTCCAAATAAACTGCAGCAATTAGCCTCATTTAACAATGGGATAAAAGCCAACCCTTTACAAAATCTGTGTATTTTTATACTCCATGCTTGTTACAGTACCTTCTGCAAGCTTTCTGACCATTTGTTTCAAAGCTATTAAATATATATGAAATAGTAAGCCTTCCTCTATAATGGTGGGGATGTTACTGCAAGGCTAAGTGCTTTCAATTCCAATTCCAATAGAGGTTTCTATGTGTGACGAGACATTGAAGCTTTGATGGGATAAATATAATCTTTGTCTATCTGATTGAGATGAGCTGTGAACTGTGCGTTCTTGGGGAGAGCATGTCTGATGTTCAGAGAAGAGATTCCTCTTTCTTCTTCCTCTCAGCAGTTCACAGAAGGCGTCTGAGGTCGAATCCGCACTTTAGAAAACTCCCCGCATCTCTCTTAGCTTCTTTTGAAACAGCATCTCTCTGCATCCATTTTTTCCTCCTCCTTTTCTGAAAGCATTGAGAGTTGCTAGCTATCCTTTCTCCCCTCCTCAGCCGATATCTTGCTGAGAAGTCGCCAGCTCTGACCTTCCTTAGAAGTGCACACTGCACAATGATCCTCAGCACTCTGCAAGATTGACAAATTATAGGTTGAAAAGCAGCGATCAGTCTTTCTCTTGTAGTAACCCACCTTTTTTATTTCTAATGCTGCCAACCTCCAATTTACAGTAAAGTGACTGCAAGCGAGGCATCACTGTGACAGCTTTCTGCCCTATCTTAACGCCATCCTTGAAAATAGACGGCGTGTTTTATCTGTGCTTACCCAAAGTACAAACACCATTCAGATCTGTGACACATAAACCCTATGATATGTCAGTAAGAATTTCTTATATTTTCTGCTTGCTATGTGATAGCTGTGTCATCGGATTACAGCATATAGTCTTACACCGTATAGACTCTGGTTCCTATCAATCATGCTAGTTTACATTATAGGATAGTAGATAAGTGCATTACCAACTGTTCCTTTTTACATTATTTCCAGCCGGTATTCCTGAACAACTTATAGGGTCTCAGTAAAATGAGTTTTATTACACATGTAGCGCCTACCAACTTAGGTGAGTGCTAATTAGTTAGTTAGTATAAGTGATAGGTAAATTGCCAGTGCCTTACCCTGTTTGTTTAGATCTGGTGGGTTAATTTGGTTGGGAGGTTTGACAGAGTAGAAGAGGGGGGTGTGACCACCTGTATTCTATGCTGAGAGATACCACTCCTGTCCAGTGAAAAGTTCTGGAAGGAAGGTGGGCTGGAGACAAGGGTACAGGCAGTTTGTATGCATAGCCCTGAACCAATCATTAATTTGAGTGGGCAGGGGTGGGACAAATATATAAACTGGGGGTCACATGCTCTTGGGAGGTTCTGCTTAGGAAGCTTGGACAGAGAGAGAGGAAAGATGTAACCCAGCAAGGTACAGGCTTGAAGGTCTGGAGGTGCGGGGGGTCTCCAGCGCTGGATAGCAGGAACTAAACCTAAAGGCCTGAGGTTTCAGAGACCTCAGTGCTGGATGGTTCAACAACAAATTAAATCCACTAACAGAAACTCCGGGAGAAATGGACCACACATTATCGGCAGGGATGGTTCTGGCCATGCGGAACGGGAATTAGCTGCTAACAGGATGGAGTAGACTTTCCTTAACTGACGTGGGAGGACTGCATAAGTCAAGATAGGCAGGTGAGACCTGGAGCTACCAGCATCCACATACCACTATGCTTTTCAGAGGAGCATCAGTCGGGAGGTGCGGCCGGGAACTAGGGAAATGTTGGTTCCTTACAGTGGGGCATCGCAAGTGACATTTTTTTTCATCGTAATACAGTGACTGCTGCTATAACTTGAAGTTCCATAGTGCCTGCCACCAGGGGTCGCTGGCGCGCACTGCTGAAATGAACAGTTACAGTTCCTTGTGCGCTGGACCAACAAGTGAAGGGGCGGAGCCGCGCCCAGGAGGAAGACATCACTCCAGCATCCTGCGTACCACGTGCTGCACACACAGCGGAGGAAGATAGCGCGGAACGGTCAGAGCGCACCCGCCATACAGCAGACTACTGTTATGCAGGATCGGATCCTCGTGGACACCGGCATCCGCCTGGAAGTTACCAGTGGGTTGGCACTGGGAGTAGTCAATGGAGTGGAAAGACTGTGCCTGCTTTGTCCCGGCTGTCGGAGACCCACCATGGGAGTCACTGCCTGGGCCCGGTGCGGCCATTGCAGCATGCAACTTACGCGGCTGGGACCTGAGCAGCAGGAGGTGAGGTACTACTGTGTCAACAGCACCACCGGACTCTGCATGCCTCAAGCCTCGAACCTCCGGAGGCCGGAGAGGGCCAAGTAACATCAGAGACTGCAGCAGAGGAGTTCCAGCCTGATTCAAGGAGTCGGACATGCCGGAGGTCCAGCTAGGATCTGTAGGGGGAGGCCTGTGGTCTGGTTGGGGACCCGGGGATGCCAGTGCTGCTGGGCAAACCCCGAAAGACTGCCCTGTAATGCTGGCCTTTTTAACTAAGCCCCTTGCTAAGCCTGTCCAGAAGGAACTGACGGTAGAAGAGGGGGATGCCTCAGGTGAGCTGGGCAGGGGAAGCAAGGGCCGGGCCATAGACTGGGGTTCACCAGAAGTGCTGGATAATAATGGGTCATTGGAACATTTGTTTGTTTGGTCTTCCCCTGAAGAGGATGATTCTAGTGGGGAGGATGAGTGGTTTGTAGAAAGTTCCACATCCTTAAGTGCTTCAACTGGGGCTCCGGAGAGCATAGCCACATTTCCAGTTCCCCCAGTAACCCCTATTAAACTATCTTTGGATACTCTTCACCATCGGGTATCTACTTTTCAGCAAAAGGCTGTGAGAGCCCCAGACTCTTGTGTGCCGCCTGGACGGGGAAAGCCAAAAGGAACTGCCACGGCTGTTGCGGTTCCAACGGGACATCCAGAAGAGGGTTGCCCAGGAGTGGGGATTAGACTTCCCATACGTACCGGACAAGATCATGGAGACTGTTGAGGCTTCTCGTGAACAGTGGGAGAATGATCTTGTTTGGGACTACTTACATGTGCCCAAACCCCAACGGACATCTGATCATGTGATGTGGGTGAGATTTCAAGACATTTTCCGTGAGTGGCGGCAGGGACGGGCAATTTATAGAGACCGTGTTATTGTCCAAAAGCCTGGCCAACAATAAGAGTTATTCCATATCGGTCAGAGGGGAAGGGGACACACGTAAAAGACTGCCGGACCCCCAGTATTATCTGTAGAGCGTTATACAGATATGCTGGACAAGCCTTGGACTGCAAGTGTGCAGATGGGTTAGGGTGGGCTATCCCATTGACTTCTTACACATGGCAACAGCTTCAGTGCCTATCTGGCTAGTATGGACACTACCACCTGCTGTCCCTGGCTGTCCCTTTGTAAAGTTTGTTTTTTTTCCTTGAAAAAAAAAATGTTAAGAACTCCCGTTGGAGTCAATCAGAAAGTAATTGGCTTCTGGACTTATGTGTAAATATTTTGGCGTGTCTGCTCAGGTTCTATCCTGCAGGAGATTACATGACTCCTTTTGAGGGGATAGTAGTCCTGGCAGGGCCACACATGCCAATAAGTGTCGAATATGTAGATACTATGAAGGATAGGATGTATGTTAAGTGTTTCCTTACAGATACTTTCGGATAAGACGGCTGTCTGATTTGATTGAAGACCACAGATGAAGGCCTAGAGTAATTAAAGCATTACTCTCTCAGGAACGCAGTGTTTTAGTTCTCTTTGTATTGGTTGTAGCTATAGGGATCTATAGATAGATAAGTGTATAGTGCTGAGATTGTAAAATTTGTATAAATATTTCACCTGTTATTTTTGTTATGCTACACACACCACACTCAAACAGGGTGTATGAGATGCCTCGGGTTTAGGAGGTAGGTAGAACTGTTCTCTGGCTTGTGGATTCCTTTTCCACAACTGGGGACAGTTGTGATTTCAGGAGGGGATGTATGTAGCGCCCACCAACTTAGGTGAGTGCTAATTAGTTAGGATAAGTGATAGGTAAATTGCCAGTGCCTTACCCTGTTTGTTTAGGCCTGGTGGGTTAATTTGGTTGGGAGATTTGACAGAGTAGGAGAGGGGGGCATGACCACCTGTATTCTATCCTGAGAAATACCACTCCTGTCCAGTGAAAAGTTCTGGAAGGAAGGTGGGCTGGAGACAAGGGTACAGGCAGTTTGTATGCACAGCCCTGAACCAATCATTAATTTGAGTGGGCAGGGGCGGGACACATATATATAAACTGGGGGTCACATGCTCCTGGGAGGTTTTGCTTGGGAAGTTTAGACAGAAAGAGAGGAAAGATGTAACCAGCAAGATACAGGCTTTAAGGCCTGGAGAGCCTGAGAGTTCAGAGACCTCAGTGCTGGATGGTTCAACAACTTAAAATCCACTAACAAAAACTCCGGGAGAAATGGACCAGACATTACCGGCTGGGATGGTTCTGGCCATGCGGATTAGCTGGTAACAGGATGGAGTAGACCGGGGATTTTATCCGGACTTTCCTGAACTGACGTGGGAGGACTGCAGGAGTCAAGATAGGCAGGTGAGGCCTGGGGCTACCAGCATCCACATACCACTATGCTTTTCAGAGGAGCATCAGTCGGTTCACTAAGGAAAAGGGATTTAGCTACTCTAAGGAACCAGAGATTATGAGGCAACTCATACTTCCCGACAAGATTATGGAACATACTGCAATTAAGAGAATAAAGTTCTGTGTTTAAATGTTGCTAAACTGTCTGCTGAAATTATTCATGCAGGGGTGGAAGAACGGAATCAGTTAACAGAAAGGTATGATCTCACCCAGCAGCTCCCAAGGGAGTAGTGCGCTACACACAGATAGAATGGTCTGGTCTATAGGCAATGAACATACTGTACATGGTGTAACCCACCTTTTAAGCCTAGTTTACACTTATTGTGGAAATAGAGAAATTGAGGAGCATGTGAGGAGGTGCAGCATGGTGTGGTGGCAGTAAACGCTCGGAGTCCAGTTGCAGGAAAGGAACTTGTATTAAAGTTAAAGTTCGGCTATTCACAGCAAGCCCCGTGGGAAGGCACCTGAACACTTTAAAGAATGCAACAACAATGTACAGAAGAGCAGGTCTCGGGTGTGCCAATATTGGGGGAGTGGAATGTGGCCTGGCCGGTCCGTGCCCAAATGGGCATGTTTTCAGGAAGGATGGCGTGTCCCTATGCTTTCCCTACTTGTCTGGAAACTCTCTCTTGCGCTAATCACTATTCCTGTTAGATGGCTGACCTGTCCCTACATTACCCACATGCAAAATGCGTGGCCAAACCTGGGAGCCAGGGCTTTAAATAGTCTCTGTCTGACCCAATATGGCTGCCAGAGTTACATGGAGAGGCAGCATCTAATTGGATAGCTTCCCCAGTGACCCAGAAAACCATAGAGGAATGATGTTCCCCTTGACTTTAATGCTACTGCGATTAATCGCCACCTACGGTGGAGAAAATAGACTGCACCTGCCTGCAAGCATTTTTGAAGGGTTAGCTCATCTTTACCATAAAACTTCCTATGTTGAAACTGTGCTGCTCTGACCAAAGTTGAATAAGGCCCTTGCTATAGGCGAAGGCCATTTATGTACCTCATAAAGCCTGACCTGAAAACTCCCAGGACGTTGCTAGGACATAGCTAAATGAGGCCTAGTCATTACTGCTCACCGCCACCATCACAGGAGTGAGCTCTCAAACGCTGAGCTCAGAGCTACTGCATTAAAGGGAGAGAGAGCACACATGAGGTTTGATTTAGAGAAGAACTTGCTCCTGTGATGGTGGAGGTGAGCAGTAATTGGGCAAACATTAGGCGAACGGTTCAGACCGAGCAAAAGCAGGTCCCTAACATCGCCCATTTGGCGAACACCTGAATTTGTGTGGAGCTCTGCGGGATGTTCGCCCACCGAGTTCCCCACAGTGCACTGCGCACTGTACAGTGCAGTCTAGGGCCCTAATTGGACTGGAGTTTGCCAGTTAGGGTACAGAGCACTGTCAGAGCCCTGAGTGGACAAAGTGATGATGACTTTGTCCAATCACGGCTCAGTGCTCATAGTCCCACCCCACACTATAAAAGGTTCCTTCCCACAGGAAGCTTTTGCAGTGTGTTATTGGAGTGGAGATAGAGCTCAGTTTACTTCTAGCGAGTTAGTGTGTTAACTTATTGTGACTCTGAGCGTAGAGTGTTAGTGTAGTGTGAGTATAGTGTAGTGCAGGGGCAGGCAACCTGGGGCCCTCCAGCTGTTGTGGAACTACATTTCCCATGAAGCATTTCAAGGCTGGTAGTTACAATTACTCCCAGAGGGACTTGTAGTTGTGCAACAGCTGGAGGGCCCCAGGTTGCCTACCCCTGGTGTAGTGTGTCAGTATAGTGTACTGTGTCAGTATAGTCTGAGTATAGCGTTGTGTGTCAGTCTAGTGTTAGTGTAGTGCAGTGTTTAACACAACATTAGATAACATTTAGTGCTGTAAACTCCTTTTTTTTTCGGTTGCTGCATGTTTTTTTTGTCCCGTCTGTCCCCTTTTTTTAAATTGTCAGCCACAGTTTTAATGACTGCGATGCTGGGGTTTGCCTTTTTTAATTTTTTTTTTAAGTTTTTACATTTCTGTCAGCATCAGTCCTCAATTTAAAGTGCACCAAACACCACTTTTCTTTTTCAAGGAACCAAGCATCACTTTTTATTCAATAACGTGCATCCAATCACACATTTCCCAGTTGCTGTTAAATTTGGGTAAAAAGTCCCCTCCCCCCCACCCCATCATGTCTGGGAGGCCAACAAGGAGAGGCATTCTCATGTTCCCATGTCACTATGAGGGGGCCAGCAGCCTATGTGGAGATGGCCCTTCCTCAAGCAAGGCACATTTGTCTCTGTTTAGTGATGTTGCCCATGCGATCCAGCCACAGCATGCAGAGGAGGTGGTGGACTGGCCTACTAAATTCTCCTCATCCTCCTCATCTTCTATGACTCAAGCAGAGACTAGTGCGCAGTCCACCACAGCTGCCAAAGCGGCTTATTCTGCCTCCTTGTACACAGCTACTCTTGCCATAGCCCCAGCATCAGGCATGGAGGAGTCAGCTGAATTATTTGAACACAGCATCAGCCACTTGCTTCTTGACGATGCACAGGCATTACTTGATTCTGATGTTGGTTCTGAGGTGGAGAAAGGGAGTAACATGAACCTACAGAAAGGGGAGAACACTGATAAACAACAAATTGGCAGTCATGTTCCCCCAGCCACAGCTTATTGCCAAGTTGACTCCAGTGATGATGAGAATGGAGGGGGCTATGATGATGAGGACACTGCCGGGACTTGGGTGCCAGACAGAGCAGATGAGGAAAGTGAGGGGGAGGCACAACCCCAATGAGGCAGGATGTCCTCCAGAGGCAGCCATCATGAAAGAGTAGAGCAGCCCCCCTATTCCATCAGATTGTAGAGCTGTTATCTCCCGGCCCACTTCTCACAGCTCAGCCTTGTTGGGCTTTTTTAGCATGTGCAGCCGATCGCACTGTTGCAATTTGCAATCTCTGCCTGTCACTGTCAGGAAAGTACTTACCGAGGCCGAGATGCCAAGAGCGGTTCACCCTTGCAACTAAGTGCAGTCCGCCCCCTGGAGGTGGTACAGGAGGTGAATGGCACAAAGAGGCACAGGCTACTCAATGGACCATAGAGGACTTGCGTGGAGGTCCTTGAAGGGAGAAGCCGCTGTGCAGGAACTGGTAACAGTTCTTAACTGGAAGAGAACAAACAGAAAGTCCAGAGCCAGGCTGAGGGTCAAACACCAGAGTCAGCAAAACAACTGCAGGCTGAAGGATGGTGTCAGGAAGACACAAGGCAAGTCCAGGTTACAGGCAGGAGGTCAAGGCAAGGAGACAGGAGACAAATCCGGGTCACAGACAGAGGGTCAAACACAGGAGATCGTTGGAGATTCGTTTAAACAAGCCGAGGTCAGGTCCAGGAGAAAAGTAGAGTAGTCAGGTAGCAATCCGGGTCACAACGGGTAAACAGGTACAGGAGACAAGATCAAGTTTTCAAAACAGGAAGCTGAAGACGAACCAGCAATTTGTCTGAGAACCAGAGCCCTTTATATAGGCCAGCTGAAAGGATCACTTTGGGCGTGCGCCAGTGTGTGTGCAGAAGCGCCGGACCGCGCATGCGCCGGAGCGCCGTTCCAACGCGCATGCGCGCAGGAATACGGCCAAAGCGTCTGGAGGAATTATTCCCCTGACAGTGCCCCCCCGAGGGGTGGCCTCTGGACGCCCAAACTAGACATTAACTCTGGATGTTCTCGATGAAAGGCCTGGACCAGACGTGGGGCATGTACATTTTTGGAAGGTTCCCAGGAATTATCTTCAGGAGGATACCCCTTCCACTTAATCAAGTACTGGAGTTGTCTTCCCTTTTTCCTGCAACTTAAGATTTTTTCCACTTCAAATTCACTTTCCCCGTCTGTCATGACTGGTGGAGGAGGTGGTTCTTCCCTGTCAGGAAAAGGACTGGGAACAACAGGCTTCAGGAGAGATGCATGGAATACTGGATGTACTTTATAAGAATTAGGTAAGACTAGTTCAAAGGCCACAGGATTGACCACCCTCTTGATCTTGAAGGGGCCTATGAACTTTGGTCCTAGTTTCCGTGAGGGAATTGGCAACCTGAGATTAATGGCTGACAGCCAAACTTCTTCGCCTACCTTAAAGGCTGGATTCTCCTTCCTTCCCTTGTTATACTGTTTTTGGTAATCCTCCTGGGTTTTCTGCATGGCTTCCTGAATTCTCCAGGAAGTTCAGCTGGATGGAAGCTACTCGGTCTTGTACCACAGGAACAGACAATTCAGGAACCGAATCTGGAAGGAAAGAGGTATGGAAACCAAAGTTAGACCAAAAAGGTGTTTGATTGGTGGCAGTATGGATGGAATTATTATACGCAAACTCCACGTACGGCAGTAGAATGGACCAGTCATTTTGGGAGTCAGAACAAAAACATTGGAGATACTGTTCCAGGGTTTGATTCGTTCTCTCCGTCTGGCCATTGCTTAGGGATGGTATGCAGAGGAGAGACAGACCTTTATTTCCAGAGATTTACATAATTCTCTCCAAAATTTAGAAGTGAATTGGACACCTCTGTCCGAGGTGATGCTCATAGGTACACCATGTAGTCTAATAATTTCTTTAAAGAACACGTTGGCTGTAGCAGAAGCAGAGGGAGTACCCACCATGGGCAGGAAGTGTGCCATCTTTGAAAGCCGGTCAACGATAACAAGATTGTGGTGAACCCCCCCGAGGGAGGTAGGTCCACAATAAAATCCTTGGAGATTTCTGCCCATGGTCGTTCAGGAATGGACAAAGGTTTTATTAGACTCCAAGATTTATCATTTGGACCCTTACTGCGTTGGCATGGAATGCAGGAGGCAACATAATTCTTACAGTCCTGTCTCCAACCCGGCCACCAAAAAGAGCGAGAAATTAATTCAATAGTCTTTTGTGGTCCCGAAGCTAGAGGCCTTGACTCCAGTGGGACAAAAATGTTTCCGTGGGACCAGAGTAAGTCATCATGTTTCTCCAAAGAGGATATGTCAGGATCAGAACATTGACTGGATGCTGATTTAATGGAGGTTATTAAGTCAGCTTGAGTGACCAAAAAAAAATTTTGTGGAGACAAGATGGTACTGGGTTCAGTTACCTGAGAGGTTTCGTTTCGCGTCCGCTTTTCCATTCTTTGAACCGGGTCTGTAAGAAATATGGAAATTAAATCTGGAGAAGAAGAGGGCCCATCAGGCCTGTCTGGGTTTTAAACGTTTAGCTGTCCTGAGATACTCCAGATTTTTGTGATCGGTGAAGATCATGACAGGATAACATGCCCCTTCTAGCAAGTATCTCCATTCTTCCAGAGCAAACTTGATGGCCAACAACTCCCTATCGCCTACGTCATAATTCTTTTCTGGTGGACTTAATTTCCGGGATGCGAAGGCTACGGGATGCAAGAGGGCCTTGGGGCCTTGTCTTTGAGAAAGGATGGCCCCAGTAGCTGTTTCTGAAGCATCAACTTCCAGTATAAATGGCAGGGCAGGATCTGGGTGTCGTAAGACTGGTGCAGATGAGAATAGGGCCTTTAACTTAATGAAAGCTTCCTGTGCTTCTGAAGACCATTGGAAAAGTTTATGTTGGTGTGTGAGTTGGGTGATGGGAGCTACAATAGCTGAGAAGCCCGCGATAAACCTCCGGTAAAAATTTCAGAAACGTATAAATCGTTGAACTCCTTTTTTATCCACAGGAGCCGGCCACTCCTGGATTGCCTTGACCTTCTGGGGATCCATTGCGACCCCGTTGGTGGAGATGATAAATCCCAAGAATTGCACAGTTGTCTTTTTCGAATTTACATTTTTCTGCTTTGAGGTATAATTTGTGTCTCCTGAGGATTGCCAGGACCTGTTTGACATGTGTCTGGTGTAGTTCCAAGGTGGCAGAAAAAATGAGGATGTCATCCAGGTAAACGACTAAGAAGTCATCAAGATATTCTCGGAAAATGTCATTTACTAGGTGTTGAAAAGTAGCCGGGGCGTTGGAGAGCCCAAACGGCATTACCAGGTACTCGTAGTGCCCGAACCTGGACCTGAAGGCGGTCTTCCATTCATCGCCATCTCGAATTCGTATAAGGTTGTAGGCACCACGAAGGTCTAACTTGGAGAAGATCCGAGCGGATCGAAAACATTGAAACAACTCTGGGATGAGAGGAAGTGGGTATCGGTTTTTGATGGTGATTTTATTTAGCTCCCTATAATCAATGCATGGTCTGAGAGAGCCATCTTTTTTCTCTACGAAGAAGATACCGGCTCCAGCCGGTGATGAGGAGGGACGGATAAATCCTTTCTCAAGATTTTCATCTATGTAGGTTTTGAGAGCCTTTAATTCTGTCTTGGATAAGGGAAAGATGCGGCCAAAAGGAGTTTCTGAGCCGGGCAAAAGGTCTATAGGGCAGTCATAAGACCGATGAGGTGGTAGACGGTCGGCCTGTTGTTTATCAAAGACATCCTTGAATTCCAAATAGACTGGAGGTAAATGTTGAAGATTATGAGGTATTGGTACTAAGGTTGAGCAAGAGGCTCGTGCTGGAAGGAGGCAGTGTTGAGAACAGTATTGGGAGGAAAAGGAGACTTCTTTTTTATTCCAATTAATCTGAGGTTCATGAGCCTGTAGCCAGGGAAGCCCCAAGATGATGGGAAACATAGGGGAAGGAATAAGTCGATGCGGAGGAACTCCTGGTGACCGGAGTCCGTGGTGGTAAGGATGGGTCTGGTTTCCTCAGTGATAAGTCCAGAGCGGGGAAGAGACCCATCAGCTAGGTGTACCTGGAGGCTTTGATTCTTTGTCAATAGAGGGATGTTTAATCTTGCAGCTAATGAAGCATCCAGGAAGCAACTGCAAGCTTCAGAATCAACTATGGCTGGCAGGCGAGTTTCCTTTCCCGTTAACTGTAAGGAGACAAAGAGTGTAACATAAGTCTGTGAAATACCGGAGACTTGATAATTTAAGGCAGATTGAGGGTAAGACTTACAGGGTCTCACAGGACAGGAACGAAAGGTAATGTCCAGAACCCCCACAGTAAAGGCACAGGTTACCCTGACGCCTACGTAATCTTTCTTCCGGGGTAAGAGGAGCACAGACTAGTCCTAATTGCATAGGCTCAACCTGAGGAGTGATGGAGACTGGAGGAGCCGGGTAGGATGGATGGATGGGATTCGGTTTGGGGAGCATCCATCTGGGACGAAGAGCCTGGAAGCGTTCTGAGCGTCACTTCCACATACACCGATCTAATTTGGAGGCTGCTTGGATCAAATCCTCCAGAGTGTCAGGGGTCTCAATCCTGGCCAGCTCATCTTTTAGGGTTTCAGAGAGCCCCTGATGGAACTGGTACTTAAGGGCAGGTTCATTCCAGCCGGTATCGGCTGACCATTTTCGGAACTCCACAGTATAGTCCTCTACCGGCCTTCGCCCTTGAGATAGATTTTGTAGTGTTGCCTCAGCCGTAGCCATGCGCTGGGGATCATCGTAAAGTTGTGCCATACTTTCAAAGAAGGTATCTATTGAATTCAACACAGGGCTCCTCTGTTCCATCAAGCTATGGGCCCAAGCTTGGGGTTCATCGGCTAAGAGGGAAATGATAAAGCCGACCTTGACTACTTCAGATGAAAATTTCCTGGGTTGCAGAGCTAAGTACAGAGAACAAGCGTTTTTGAAGGCTCTGAATTTTTTGCGGTCGCCAGCGAATCACTCTGGTATAGGAACCCTGGGTTCAGGAGAAACCATAATCACTGTAGGGTTGGGTGATACTTGAGAAGAGGCCCCACTGGGAGGAGCAGGAGCTGCGGCTGCTAATGGGGGTGCCCCAGAGAGTTGTTGAAGACGATTGTCAATTTGGGTGTATCCCTCTTGCAACTTCTGAACTGCATCGGTGAGTGTAGAGACTTGCTGACATAGGATCTCAAGCCTGGAACGCGCTCTGTCGGCCTCTGACATGGCTGGTTCATACTGTCACTGTCAGGAAAGTACTTACCGAGGCCGAGATGCCGAGAGCGGTTCACCCTTGCAACTAAGCGCAGTCTGCCCCCTGGAGGTGGTACAGGAGGTGAACAAAGAGGCACAGGCTACCCAATGGACCGTAGAGGACTTGCGTGGAGATCCTTGAAGGGAGGAGCCGCTGTGCAGGAACTGGTAACAGGAGTTCTTAACTGGAAGAGAACAAACAGAAAGTCCAGAGCCAGGCTGAGGGTCAAACACCAGAGTCAGCAAAACAACTGCAGGCTGAAGGATGGTGTCAGGAAGACACAAGGCAAGTCCAGGTTACAGGCAGGAGGTCAAGGCAAGGAGACAGGAGACAAATCCGGGTCACAGGCAGAGGGTCAAACACAGGAGATCGTTGGAGATTCGTTTAAACAAGCCGAGGTCAGGTCCAGGAGAAGAGTAGAGTAGTCAGGTAGCAATCCGGGTCACAACGGGTAAACAGGTACAAGAGACAAGATCAAGTTTTCAAAACAGGAAGCTGAAGACGAACCAGCAATTTGTCCGAGTACCAGAGCCCTTTATATAGTCCAACTGAAAGGATCACGTTGGGTGTGCGCCAGTGAGCATGCGCGTGTGCCGAATCGCCGGACCGCCAATGCGCATCCGCCGGAGCGCCGTTCCACCGCGCATGCACACAGGAACACGGCCAAAGCGTCCGGAGGAATTATTCCCCTGACACTGCCGCATGCAGATCAAGCATGGCAAAAACACCAGCCATTTGAGTACCACATGCTTCACAAGGCATTTAACCTTCCGCCACTCAACCCGATGGCAAGAGCACCTGAAAGCCACACACAAGGGACACAATTCTTCTTCTCCTCCTCACTCCTCATCTTTCATGTCTACCCCCGCTATATCTCATGACCTCTCAGCAGCCTCCACTGACAGGGATGATGGTATAGCAAAGGGTGTCACAGGTTCTTGCAACACGTCTGCCAGCAGCACATTACCAGCTGTAGAGTATAGCAGGCAAATTTCTCTGCCCCAGCTGCTGCATCAAAAAAAAAAAAAAATACACTTCCTGCCACCCACATGCCCAGCATCTACATTCCAGCTTGTCCAAATAAAAAAAGCTTGCAGAAAAAATCTATTTAAATGTCATTTTTTTTCTTTATAAATGTCAGCTTTTCTGCAGCAGGGCAGGTTCTGTAGGTGGTACAGATGTGTCACTTTACAGGCAGACTAAGGGGACCCCCCCCCCCAGGCACTATATTTAAAATCATTTGAAATTTTTATTATTTCACTTTAAGCATCATTAAAATCACTGCTCTTTTAAAAACAATATTTTTTAAAATGTTTTTTGCATTGGTAGGCCAGGGCAGTACCCGGACCCCCATACCCTTTTTATGGCCAATAACTTGCATATAAGCCTTCGATATGGGGACTTTTGGTTTTTCAAGATCGAGTCCCATAGACTTTAATAGGGTTTGTGGTTCGGGTTAGAACTTTTGCGATGTTCGTGAGTTCTGGAGCAAACCGAACTGGGGGGTGTTAAGCCCATCTCTAATGACTAGGCCTCACTTAGAAACATCCTGGGAGTTTTCAGGTCAGGCTTCAGGAGGTAGGTGAACTAGCCCTTTAAAGCTCTTCTATGACCCACCCCTGCCACATAGTTTATTGATGACCTGACAGCCCTGTACATGCAGGAGAGGTTCCATTGCTTTGCAGTGCACCACATCCAAATTTATGCTCCCATTGTTTCGGCAAGCAATACCGCTGACAAAAGTGACCCATTTGAAGTGGAATGTCTATATTAGCTCTCAGCCAAACTGTCAAGCCATCGAATGGCTGGAGTCACAGTTGATTACATGTGCAGCACCATGGCAACTACAGATCAAACAGAGACCAAGATAGCTGCTCCCATTGTTTCGGCAAGCAGTACTGCTGACAAAAGTGACCCATTCGAAGTGGAATGTCTATATTAGCTCTCAGCCAAACTGTCAAGCCATGTCAGAGACCAAGATAACTGCAAAGGAGTTGTTAAAGCAGAACAAAACCCTCCTATATTTTTCAGCCAAGGCAACTGCCATCTTAGCCTCTGTTTGGTCTGCAACTGTCATGGTGCTACACATGTGATCGATTATGACCAGCCATTTTAAGGTTTGACAGTTTATTCCCAGTGCACAGGAAGACGTCACTGCCTGGAGAACATAGTGATTACTGCTGGTGGCTATAGTTGCTGGCAATAATCTCATGCGAAAAATCAGACATGCTGGTTGTACCCAAGTCAATCAATGGATCGATTTAGGTACCATCAGTCTGCCCATAAATGAATCAAATCTCGTCCGGTCAACACTGAACTAGCTGAGATTCATACCATCTATGGCTGTCTTTTGAGGGAAAAAGACGAGAATGGTGTACCTGAGGACCTTCAGAGCAAGTATCTCAGTGCTTCTGATTCATTCTGTGGGTCTGTGCTGTGCTGTCTCTACCTCTTCTTCTCATCAGTAAATTGGGTCCACGTGAGGTAATGCCCTACTATTGTACTAAGATGGGCCCCACCACAAAGACACAGCAAGGAACGAGACATAATAAGATGGTTGGAAAAGGGGCATCCAAGCTAATATCTCGTGTGTAATGCCTGGTCAGCCTCAAAAGCACAGCACTCAACCTGGGAAGTACCTGCAAAACTTCATGTGCAATCAATGAAAAAAGGGAGAAAGGCTGGTGCCATGGAAGTTGGTTAAAATACTTTTTTATAAATGCAGGTGAACGATAGTCAAAAAAGTCAATGTGTTTTGACCATCAGGCCTAAATCATGGCTCTGATTCATTCCTGATGGCCAAAACGCATTGGTTTTAGCTGACTTCCATGGCACCAGCCTTTCTCACTTTTTTGCAAGGATAGTAAAGTTGGTCCTGGGGGAAAAACATCAACATCAGGGGGCCTACAGGCCATACTAGTGACCACTCCTTTAACCTCTGCCTGCCTTTTTTGGGGGGGGGGCAAGGCTTCTACAATATATGTTCCCTTCATTTTGAAGACTCACGTGAGCCATTTTGTTTATCCATGTTACTCACTTGACAGGAGCTTGACCTTTTAAACTTTCAATTTACCGCCACGGTCTTCATTAGCTGCGTCTGCTGTTAACTCCTAACAATGAAAAGATGGGTTGTTACAAAGCGCAGACAAATCTCTGCTTTTCAGCTTTAACAAAGGCGCTCGTGCTGATTGACTGCAATAATCACAGCAAATGCCCTTTACAGTATTGCCTCAGCAGATAACACTAGTATACATTAACTCCAGCTGTCTGTACTGGCTTCTCACTATTCAGATGGGAAAGCTCCATGTAGCTGGAAACTATCCTCTGAACGTTTCTTGTCTTCACGCTGCCAGTATTTTATCAGCACCACTTCATATCCGGCATTATTTGTGTAGCCGGGTTTACAAAGCAGTTTCAACACGATTAGTGCCATATGAGAAAATAATATGGCAATTAAAAAATAAAACGTGATCGCAGTGCCTTTTATGTTGAGTGTGGATCCCCCTCCTGCCTCATTCTGGCAGAAGATAGAGGGGAAAGTACACAATCTGGTATCAGTCCATGCTGCTAATACGGCTTCCCATTACAGCTCATCCTGTCTCGTGAACACCACACAGACATCTAGTACTGCCGGGGCAAAAATGCTTTTCTTTCCTGTGGTGGAGACTTCACGACGTACAAATAATATCGATCCTAGTGCTTAATACACTAATGAAAGCCACTCGTATTGACTTTGTAATTAATATGCTCTCTCAAAGTAAAGTTGGTCAGAGGGAGTATGTATGAAAACAGTTCAGCTCCTGTGCGCTGTCGAGTTTTGTTACACAAAATAAAGCGATTGGCTTCCCTGGAGGAAGGCACTTCTCTGACTCTCAGCAGACACAGCATTGAAAGATACACGCTCATCTTTTTAGACAGACTTAGCCTGAGTCATGGCTCCTTGTGGTGTCTTCTTGAAAGAAAAAAAAAAAATCTATATGGGAAAACACTGTAGTAAGATAAAGGTAGCAGAAATCAGGGAAATGGGTGGTCACTGAGACAGAAAGACACAGATAACAATAAAATCTGACACAGGATGTAACATTTTCTACTTTACTAAAGAAAAAAAAAAAGGTTTTGTTGTCTTCTGTGTTCTCATTGGAAAGATTTTCTATCATTTCTGTGGCAGTTGGTCACCAGGACAAGCATCAAGGAAGGACTAAATATCTTTAGCCTTGTACACAACCAGATAGCCCTTTCAAGGTAGAGAGACATATAACCCTTCCCAACTCTATCCAAAACCAGTGTAATTTCAATCCAAAAAAAAAAGTGCTTTAGTTGGGCTTAGAACAAGAAAGGACATTTCACTAAATATGCCCTACCCAATCTTTAGGATTAATAAAAATGAGACGCCCAGTGCTCCATGTTGTTCACACTGCTTCTTTCAGCTGGCTGAGCACAGTTCTGTGCATACAGTAGTCAGTTACATGATATTTTGCAGGCTTTTAATGCAATACCCCAAGGACACATGAAGATGGTGTCTGCACAGCAAAAGGTGGAGCAACAGGCATAATGTGTAGGGATCTACTTCCCTCTATTGTCCGTAAATAACTGTACTGCTTGATGTTCACAGTGTTGTTTATGTACATCACTTCCTGTCTCTGTGCATCTGGGTTTTAAGGAGAAGTATGGGAATCAGGGTTATTGCAGTTTTATACTTACCTAGGTGGATGCAGCTTCGGTCCGATACTGCATCTGTCCCCCGCAGCCTCTGCACTGAGAGCCGAGCCATCGAACACCACCGATGGTTTAGTTCTCTCACCTCCCCAAGCAGAGAGCTGCTGCCTGTCAATCAGCAGCTCTCCAGAAAGGCCCGTAACACAGCATGTAATGCATAGGTGGAGGGAATACATGACTGTGGCAGCAGTGGAGTTAACAAATAAGGGGAGTGTATATGAGTTAACCGAGGGGGAGGTACTAGGAGGGTCTTTATAAGTTTATCCCGCTCTGGGAGGAGTAACAGTTTCCTGTAGAAAGTTCCCTGAAGAGCAGCATGGCTGACCTGGAGCGCCTGATGGAGCAGATGAGAGAAGAAGCAATGGTGAGAGGGGCAGCCTGGCTCCAGGACACCTTAGAGGCAGCGGTGAGGGGGACAGAACCGGCAGCTAGCAGAGGGGGAACGAGCGGCACTAGGACACGGCGGTCGCGGCCTCCAGAGCGGTTTTCCCCTAAACAGCGGCAGCCCGGGACTCACGCCGGTCCCTCGGCGGGCCCTCCGCCTAAAAGAGCGGCGAGTGAGCTGGATGGACGGAGGAGAAGGGATGGCGGAACGAATAGCGGTCGGCGGGATGGATCGGGAGCGGCGCGGTGGCCTAGACTACCCAGAGTGGAGAGAAGTACCAGCCCCGCCCCCAGAGTGAGAGAGGCTGAGGTGCGCAGCGGTGCACGTGGAGAGATCCCTAGGCCTTCTGGTTCCATGGCAGGGGATCGCGGAAGGAGTGAGAGAGGACGGCCTGGGAGAGAAGCGCTAGTACCTGACGGCAGGACTGTGGTTTCCAACACCAGTCCGGGCAAGGTACAACAAAAAGCAGCCGGCAGATGGGATACGCGGAGGCGGGGGCGTACGGCCACGACTTCAACGGCAACCTTGGCATCCAGGCCGGGTGGGCCTTCATCGGCTGAGGAGGAAGAAGGGGAGTGCAGTGGGGAAGATGAGCGGTCCGGGTCGAAGGAAGAGGCAGCCCCCACCTCCAGGAGGACAGCAGCGGTGGAGAACAGAAGTCCGCCTGATGAGGCGACGCCTGTGCAGCCTGGTAAGTCTAATGTCATTATTTCTGTTGCAGGTCTGCCGAGTAGTGGGGGGCTGGGGGTTGCAGGAGCGAGTGAAGTTGGCAGAGTGAATGAAGCAAGAGGGGGTGGGCCTCTGGCTTAGGGGGTTTCTTGGCAGGCATAAAAGAGCTAGTGCAGCGTTTTGAAGCGGCAGAAAAGGGTCGCACGGGCCCGGCGTCGGCATGGGTTCTGCCGGGGGATGCAGGGGCTGTAGGGGCAACAGGTGGAGCAGAAAAAAGGGGAGGGCCGGTTGTGCAGGCCTCAGTTGCATTGCCCAGCCCAGTGGCGACAGTGAGTGGGGTCGCGGAAGGGACGGAAAAAACAGCGGAGACAGCAGGCAGGCAGGACATAACAAGGTTGGCTGACGCGGCAAAATGCGAGGTCTATGTTTGCTATGAGGGACCGTTAGGGTCGCATTTAAAACAAGAAGTGCATGAAAAACTGTGGAAAGGTGAGTATGTGGAAATGTTTTCACTGCTACCATTGGAAAAATTCAGTCTTGATAGAGTTAAGCTGGATGGTTCTAAGAAGGAGGATGAGGAGAAGAGGAGATATCGTTTGATCCCTAGAACGTTTGCTAACTGGTTGCAAGTGTTTGCGATTATGGCAAGTGTGATAGGGGAAAAACAACCCGAACATTGTTCGGCACTGTTTTGTTATCAAGATGCTATTGGTGAGGCGTACAGAGTTTACGGGAGAACAGCATGGTTGAGGTATGATGAGCAGTTCCGATAACGGAGGGCGGTCAGGCCGGCTCTGCGTGGGATCACAAAGACATCAGCCTCTGGATGAAATTGATGACGACGGCGAGGGCCCCCAATCAGTTTTTTCAGGGGGGGGCCGGTGGACCTTCGACCCAGGGACATTCGGTCGGAAACAGAAAAGGGGTTTGTTGGCAATACAACACCGGGACATGCAGGTTTGGAGTCGCATGTAAGTATAAACACGAGTGTTCAGGATGCGGGGGCTCTCACCCCGGGTCCAGATGTTTTAAACAAGGAAAAGCTCGTACAGGGGAGACTGCAAACAAAAGGGAGGACCCCAGTGAAGGTGGAAAAGATGCTACCGTTTCTAGGTAGGTATCCGGATAAGGCAGCAGCTCAATTGTTGGAGGCAGGTTTTTCGGTTGGTTTTAGGATTCCATACGAGTTGACGGTGATCCCACCGGTTCCACGCAATTTACGGTCAGCAATGCAACATCCGGATGTGGTTTTTATAGAAGCTGAGGAAGGAGGTTGCATTGGGGTGGATGGGTGGCCCATTTCCAGTTACGCCGTTTGACGACCTAGTGGGGGTGGTCCCAAAAAAGGAACCGGAAAATTCAGGCTAATTCATCATCTATCTTTCCCAAAAGGGGGGTCAGTGAACGATGCTATAGATCATGCTCCGTGACCTAAACTTCATTCGATGCGGCAGTGGGATGGGTCCGTCGTTACGGGAAGGGGGCCCTGATGGCAAAAGCGGATGTGGAATCCGCTTTCAGACTACTTCCGGTGCACCCAGATAGTTTTAGGCTACTGGGGTGTCATTGGAACAGCGAATTCTACGTGGACAAGTGCCTACCCATGGGCTTCTCAATATCGTGTGCGATGTTTGAGCAGTTTAGCTCTTTTGTGGAATGGGTTGTGCGGGATGTGTCGGGGATGAATTCTGTTATTCATTACCTAGACGATTTTCTTTGTATAGGTCCGGCGGCCTCTAGGATCTGCGCGGTGCTGCTAGCCACGCTGGAGCACATCGCAGATAGATTTGGCATTCCATTGGCTGCTGATAAGACGGAGGGACCTTGCACGGTCATCCAGTTCTGGGCATTGTCCTAGATTCGGATACAATGGAATGTAGGCTGCCGGACGATAAGCTGGAAGACCTGAAGAGAGAAATTGCAGGGCTTTTAGGATTGAAGAAAGTGCAGTTAAGGACACTACAGTCGGTATTGGGCAAGCATAACTTTGCATGCCGCATATTACCGATGGGGAGGGTGTTTAGTCGCAGGCTTGCGTCCAGCACAAGTGGAATCAAATCACCGAGACATTTCGTGCGATTAAGAGAAACGCACAGGGCAGATTTGAGAGCGTGGCATATGTTTTTGGAAAATTTTAATGGTAGGGCAATCTGGATGTCTGGTCCAGTCAGCAAATTTGACCTGGAACTATTCACGGATGCCGCAGATTCCACGGGTTTTGGGGCATTTTTTCAGGGACAGTGGAGTGCAGGGCCATGGCCCCAGGCATGGGTTGAGGCAGGATTCACAAAGAATCTGGTGCTGCTGGAGTTGTTTCCGGTAGTGCTGGCGGTGGAACTGTGGGGAGCATCATTCAGGGATCTGAAGGTGCGTTTCCATGGGGACAATTTGGGGGTGGTGCAAGTAATTAACAGGATTACGGCATAATCTCCTCCAGTGATCAGGTTATTGCAACACTTAGTATTGCCCTGTCTGCAGTTGAATGTTTTCATTCATGCGGTACATTTACCAGGGGTGGAAAATGTGATAGCTGATGCGTTGTCTCGCTTTCAGTGGGACAAGTTTCAGGAGTTGGCACTGGAGGCGGAGCAGCAAGGGGTACCTTGTCCCGAATGGCTGTGGGGGATAGCATTGGCCTCATCGCTGGATGGATAGGGAAGTCGGTGAGTGGGTCAACATGGGCAGCATACTCTAAGGTATGGAAGGAATGGATGGAGTTTGTACAAGGAATAGGGGAGGAGCCGGTTGGACGAGACGTGAGGTTGTTGTTGATTTACTACATTGCCAGAAAAATGGAGGAAGGCGTGTCTGCGTCGGTGGTAAATAAGAAGGTAGCGGGTTTGGCATTTTTGTTTAAATTGCAAGGACAGGTTGACTTTACTAAGGACTTTTGGGTAAGGCAGGCGATGAAGGGCTATAGTAAGTCGATGGTTAGCAAGGACGGTAGAAGACCGGTGACGTTTGAGATCCTGCAAGGTATTATAACACAGTTGGAGGGGGTATGCTTATCTACCTATGAAAGTATGTTGTTTAAAGTGGCATTTTTGTTGGCTTTTTTTGGGGCTTTCAGGATCGGGGAATTAGTCAGCCCTTCTAAGAAGGTGGAAGGGGGGCTGGGTTATCATGATGTACAGTATGGGGCGGAGGGCTTAAAGTTGTGGTTACGGAAATCTAAGACCGATCAGCTGGGAAAAGGCAGACTGGTACAGGTTTACCCAGTGAAGGGATCGCAGTTATGCCCGGTAGAGGCCGTTCGGGAATTTTTAAAATGTCGTTCAGAACGACCGGGCCCCTTTTTGGTACATTTAAGGGGTGAATTTTTATCTAGATTTCAATTTGTGGCAGTCTTTACAAAATGCATACTGAGACTGGGCCTGGATGAGAAGGATTTCTCGTCCCATTCGTTTAGGATAGGAGCAGCTACGGAAGCAGCCAGAAATGGGATGCATGTGGATGCGGTTAAACTAATTGGGCAGTGGGAATCTAATAGGTTTCAGTCTTACGTTCGGCCCCACCTGGTGGTAGGTTTGTAAAACAGAATTGGACAGTTTCTGGTAGAGTGGGTGATATGGTAATGAATGTTGAATATAGGGGTTTTTTATAGTTCGCTTGTTTTTTCTTTCTTCTGTTTCAGATTTGTTGCCGGGGATGGTCTGGATCATGGGCCATTCTTACGTGTCCTGGGGGGCACGGAGAGGTGACGCACATTTTGAGGGTAGGCAATTGGGTTTCAGCAAACGGGAGGCATGTATCAAGTGGTTGGGGATCCCCGGCATGTTGTGGGGAAGGTTGGTTGCTGAGGTGCATCGGTATGCACAACGAGACAGGCCGCCGGATGTATTGCTTATTCATGTAGGCGGCAATGACTTGGGCATTAGAGCCATGGTAGACATAAAACGAGACATAAAGTTGGACGTTTGGCAGTTGAAGGAAGCTTTCCCTAAGATGGTGATTGTCTGGTCTGACATGGTGGCTCGGACATCATGGAGGATGGCTAGGTCAGTAGAAGGTGTGAACAGGGCACGGAAAAAAATAAACAGAGAAGTTAGCAAGTTCGTGATCAATAATGGTGGTTTGGCGGTTAGACACCTTGAACTTGAGTTTGAAACCTGGAGGTATTTACGGGCTGATGGGGTTCACTTGAACGAAGTGGGTATAGACTTGTGGGCCTTAGGTTTACAAGATGGCATACAGCGAGCACTTCGGGTGTGGAGGGGCACACAAGACTAAGGTTTTATTCTTGTGTGCTGTGGCGGGCGTTGGTCTGGGCAAGAGAAAGAAGATGGCAAAAAGTAAGAGTTTTTTTGGGAGCTAGCGTTGATATGGCTCATGATGGTGGTTCCCGGTTAACGGAGGTTAACCGGGAAGTGATAATGGGGCTCTGCGGTCATTGGTAGTCTCTGAGCCAGCTTGTCGGCTTGAGGCCTATGTGACAAATTTGATGGGACCGCAGGGCAAGTTTTGTTATTGGACACTGATGATTATGAAGCTATTGCTCAGACCAACGCTTGAGAAATTAGACAGGTTGTTTAACAGATGTTGTTGTTTTGCTGTTTTATGATGGATATGTTATAATTTATAGTTTTGATATTCTAAAATATATTTGTTTAAATAAAATAGGCTGCTACGGCCTTTTAATACTCCAATATCGGTGTGGTCTGAGTTATTGGGGTAGGGGTATCTAGTGGTGGTAGAAGGGTATGTTAATTACATCTGTTATCCTACAGTCAAGAAAGGCCCGTAACACAGCATGTAATGCATAGGTGGAGGGAATACATGACTGTGGCAGCAGTGGAGTTAACAAATAAGGGGAGTGTATATGAGTTAACCGAGGGGGAGGTACTAGGAGGGTCTTTATAAGTTTATCCCGCCCTGGGAGGAGTAACAGTTTCCTGTAGAAAGTTCCCGCCCACCCTCCCTTATATTGGTAAAGTATTGTTAGGATGTAGGGGTATTGTCTTGTTTTCTTTTACAGGTGATGGTCGCAGATATGTCGTGGCAGTGGCGGGAGTTGGTCTGGGCAAGAGAAAGAAGATGGCAAAAAGTAAGAGTTTTTTTGGGAGCTAGCGTTGATATGGCTCATGATGGTGGTTCCCGGTTAACGGTGGTTAACTGGGAAGTGATAATGGGGCTCTGCGGTCATTGGTAGTCTCTGAGCTAGCTTGTCGGCTTGAGGCCTATGTGACAAATTTGATGGGATCGCAGGGCAAGTTTTGTTATTGGACACTGATGATTATGAAGCTATTGCTCAGACCAACGCTTGAGAAATTAGACAGGTTGTTTAACAGATGTTGTTGTTTTGCTGTTTTATGATGGCTATGTTATATATTTATAGTTTTGATATTCTAAGATATATTTGTTTAAATAAAATAGGCTGCTACGGCCTTTTAATACTCCAATATCGGTGTGGTCTGAGTTATTGGGGTAGGGGTATCTAGTGGTGGTAGAAGGGTATGTTAATTACATCTGTTATCCTACTGTCATGCTCTGCTCCTCCATGCTCACTGGAGCGCTGAGCTGTAGAGGGGCAGGGAGCGGCCTTCTCAGTGGCTCGCTGAGAGGCTGAGACAGCTATCAGTCTAGGCACCTGGCGGATCCAGACTCCCGGAGTTGGGATGACGTTTTGCCTGGACTGATTTGTGTGACGTCAGCAGACAGCGGACTTCAGACCGCTCTCTGCTGAAACCGGGTCACAGCACTGCAAAACGAATTGCACTTCTGTGACCCATAGGAGAAGCCCAGCCAAACGAGCTCAGGCTGGTCTTCTCATTTAAAAGCCCTGAGAGATAGAAAAATTCTAATACTACATGTCCTGCTATGGAGAAGCTGCTACTAACTCAGAACCAGGGATTATTAAGCAAGTGTTCCTATGTTTATTAGTTTGCTATTGTTGACCATAGCTTCTGGGTGTATACGTATATGTACTATACAGTGTCTTGAAAATGTATTCATACCCCTTCGAAATTTTCCACATTTTGTTATGTTACAACCAAAAACGTAAATGTATTTTTATGTGATAGTGGCGTGTATTGTATTCAGCCCCCTTTACTCTGATGCCCCTAACTAAAATCTAGTGGAACCAATTGCCTTTAGAAGTCACCTAATTAGTAAACAGGGTCCACCCGTGTGTAATTTAATATCAGTATAAATACAGCTGTTCTGTGAAGCCCTCAGAGGTTTGTTAGGGAACCTCTAAATTATTAGGTGACCTGTGAAGGCAATTGGTTCCGCTAGATTTTGCCAAATAGCTAGGTCTGTGCTACTGTATGTGTGTGGTGGTCATCTTCCAGTATATTAGTAGGTGAACCTGTTTATTGCAATACCATTTATATGCAGCTCCTGCTATTTTAATTAACCCTGTCCCTTTTGGTCTGGGATTCTATAGCTTATTTTAGCTCAGGGCTTAATAACTAGAATAGGCTAGACCCTGATAAGGCATCTAACGGCCACTTCTGGTAATTAGAGGTCCGGTTGCATAACAGATTGGAAACTACTAGGTACTAATGCAGAGTAGATAGGGTGAGTTCTAGCGCCATGTCACAATTTCTGCTGGTGGGAATCTGTGTTCCAGGCTTGTTGGACAATGGTTATAGGATATCCTCATCACTTCAGATCACTGAAATAGGCACCACATCTTGGTCATCCTCAAGGGCCCCTGCAACATTCATCCAGAGGTATCCTTAGTAATAACTATATGCGTTGTATATTCAGGTACATGTGCACAATTACACCAGTACTCTTGTTGGGCCCTGTGTTTGTACATTGAAACTTGTATTATTTCTATACTGCTGTGTATCCATTCACTTTTGGTTAATGTTATATGCTGGTTGCAGTAGTTCCTTTGCTCCCAGTTACTTTGATTAGATTATTGGTTCATGTTCCAGGATGGCAAATCTTCTATTCACAGAGGCCCTGTCCTGGGTGAAGGCACTACCAACTTTATTATCAAACCCACACTTCCACTTAGTGAAGGTTCAGGTTCTCTTATTTACCTACAGGTTTAGCACAATAAGAGAAAAGATCAGGGGTTGAGGTCCCACTGAGAAAGGGAGTCACGGGCTACGACACCACGGCAGTGACGTAAATTACTTCACGGATGACGCACCACGTCAGCGCAAGCGCACTGCACACCTCGAGGACAGTGGTCACACTCTCTGGATGTCCTGGAGAGGAGTGAGCCCCAGGACCGACCAGATTTGAGCAGTGAAAGCTCTCCCACCAGGCTGTTACTAACAGCCTTGTCCAGGATGCTTAGGAATCAAGCGAGCCTCATACTTTCCGGTCGGGTGAGTGGATCTGTGTCCTATTGATCAATTATCAGCTGTTTACTGTTTCCAGCACTGCTCTGTGGCTACTGCCTAAAACCTACAGACTGTCTTACTGACTAATTACTGCCCATACAGTTTGATCCGGGCCAGCAGTGCTGAACTAAGAACTGTATCTGGTTAACTTATGCAACTGCATCCACAGTCCACTATAAATTGGTTCGTTTCTTACTAACAGTTCTCTTCCATCAAAGTGGGCCTCCTGGACTAATTTATTCAGCACCCAAGTCCTCGCTGTGCGTATATAATCTATTTCCCAGTTTGGGAGCAACTGCAGACAATGTGGTGATACATGCATATCCTAAAGGTATTTTGGTACCCGGAATCTATGCGGTTATCACATCTCCACTCACTGCCCTATATGCTGTTATACTTTATAATTATCCATATCATGTGTGCTTATAGTCTGATACAACGTGATGTTCTTAATAGACAATGTTGTCTTTGTTTTAATCTTATTCAGGTGTTGGTGATGGGACCCAGTTTCTGTAAACTGTTAATATTTTTTGTGCAATAAAGCATTTTCTCTATTTAAGCTGCTTGGTCTGCCCATGACTCCCTTTCTCAGTGGGACCTCAACCCCTAATCTTTTCTCTTTATGTCAGTGTAGCGCTGGTAGATTTGCAATCTACCGCATGTTAGGTAAATTTAGTAAATTGTGCGTTAGGAAGGTTAAAGTTTGCCTCTGTTCCAGCTTGGCTGACGTTGTGTGTATTTCCGTGCTGACCGGTGGGTGTCGCTGTTGCCACTGGTCAGGGTTGGAAAACCAACGTGTTGAAGTGAATGGATGCTCCTCTTTCCCGGAGGCATGCTCGGTGGAGGTGGTCCTCCGAATTGCATGCCGGGCGAGGGTATTTATGGGACAGACGCCATGTTTTGGGGTTCGTTTTACAGCCACCTGCTGGCCCTCCTGGCTGACGGGTATGCGTTAAGGAGCTACCTCGTGGTCCTCCGTTCGGGAGGCCCACGATACAGTGGCGCAGGGGTGGGTCCGGAGGCTTATCTGGAGCCTACCACCATGGCCGAGGAATGGTCCTGAGCTGTCGGTCCTGTGAGACGAAGCTGGACAGCCGAGGAGATCCCAGGGGAGGACCCGTCTTGGAGAGATCATGCGGTGTGCTGGTCTATAGAGGGGCCTGGTGACTCGGTTGGAGGACGTATCCAAAAAGTAATTATACAGCATAGTGTTGCCGGCTCAGCTTAAAGGTTCAAGCACTGTGACTGACTTTCACTATAGAGAAACCTATACATCCTGTGGCAGAGGATTGTACGAATTTTGTTCCCAAACAAGTCTGTGGCAGAGACTTTGATTCGTGCTGCGTGCTGGCTGCTAGACCGGTGAGAGAGGCCTATCCAGACGAGCAAGAAGTGTGTCCCACGAAGGGAGCGCATTTCAAATAGTATTTGAATTTTTCCAGGACATTTTGTCAAGAGAACCCTACCAGAGAATATTTGAGTTTCTCCTGCAAGTTTCCTTTCTACCTCTTTCCTGCTACTTCCTAAGTCGATTGTTTAATAAAGCATTGAAAACGTACTCCAGTGTTGGTGCGTGTGTTGTCCAGGAGTAAACTCAACGGAACCCTAGACCCGGTGCCGGTGAAACAGAGGGAAGCAGAGTGAAGGTAACAGACCCGCTTAAACCAGCAGCTCCACCGTGAGTTAGTGCTATATCAGATTTTTTGGTCACGGAGACCGCACCTAATTGGTGAGTTAGCAATACTTGGGACACTGCACTCACATCTGCACAGACTATCTGTGGTGCAGTGAATACACCTTAGTGAGCAGTTGGTTTATATTTTTTCCAGGTTTAGCACAATATCCTGTTTGGAGAGGGCCATTTGTCATAGCCCCCAAGAAAGGGTTACAAGTGCATGGTCATATGCCATATTCTGCTATGCACAAAAGTGTATACTTTTATCTCATCTAACAGTGCAACTGTTACACCACCCTTTTTTTCTGTTCTATGCAAACAACATCAAGACATGGTGTTCACACACTTCATCCACACACCTTTGGCTGTTTCTGCAATGTGTCTAATCTTTGGCTGTGGCACTGTGGTGCTTTATTTGAGCGTCATAAGACCAGGGCTCTGGACTTGTGATAGCATTTACTACCTGGCTTCTGTACCATTGCCTCGCCTTGTTTGTTCCTCTCAGCCTTGTCTTGTCATCTCTGGATCCTTCTGTTACTGACTTCTTGCCTGGAAAACAGATTACGTTCTGATTCCCTATTGCCGTGGCCTTTGCCTGGATAATAGATACGCTACAGATCGTCACCTGCCCTGACCCTTACTTGGATAATGGAGTCTACCCCTGCCTGCTGCTAGGTGAAAGAAAAATACTAAAAACCACCCCTTATATATGAATCAACTCATGTGTTAAATGAATTATATGATAGATCTAAACGATTCGTCAAACAGACGGGCTCCTTCCCAAGTAGCACAAAATGATGCACCTATACAAAAAGAAAGAGGGACCCAGATGGTCCCAGGAATGCCAGTGAAGGAAGAAGCTACCCCGTTATATGATCAAAAAAATATACAAAAAACTTTATTGAAACATCTTTTTAAAAGGCATGTGATAAGGGTCCCATACCCGCGAACAAGAGCCGCACTGGTGGGATCCCTACCTCCACAGTATAATTAGACCATATAAAATCAAATAACAACCTTGCAATAAAAATAGACCATGGTGGGTTAACCCACCTACCCCTACCCCTTCCACTCCCCACAGCCCCAAGGATACCTCACAAATGTGGATGAGAGGATGGAATCCTTAGAGCTGCTAACTAGAATTGCAGCCGCTAGGGGGAGCTCACTCTAAAATAGAGAATTAGGCAATGATACCCAATGCTATTTGTGTCACTGTTGGTAATAAAACCAATATTGTTGAGTGCATCCACTAATAGGCAATGTGCAATTAAAGTCCTCCACATGTAGTAGTGTGCCTTGGGTGACAATGTCAGATATGACCATAATAAGGAAACTCGCTGTATGTCAAAAATGAAATAGGGTGCATATAGTGATAGCACCTAATCCAGGTTGAATAATTGCGGTTAGTCCCGTCCGGAACAAGGGTAGATAACCTGCAGAGATCAGTGTCAGTGGATTATATAAGCTATAGTAGAAAGAGTCCCATCAATGCTTATGCTTCAATAGTCACATATGTTCCTTATGTATGTCTGAATGGGCATACAGTCCTGGCCTCCAAATACACCCAGGGCACCGGTAATTAGATGTATACAGTCCTGTCCTTGGAGCTGGCTCATGTGCTGGGCATGAGATATCCGTCTCAATGTTGATACAGCATACAGCGCTGAGCAGCTGACCAATCTGGGCAAATAAGGTGTATGGGCAGACAGTCATTACAACTGGTCAACTCCTGTAAACGGTACCTGGCTTGAACCTTTTCCACATCATAAACTATCTGACATATTATATGAACTCTCTCTCTCTGAGGGTTGCTGGGGTGTCCTGTGATGATAGCACTGCGCTGTAAGTCCTGGGGGTATCAAGTACTGGTAGGCATGCATACTTAAGGGAAAAGCTGCTGCCATAGGTGTAAATGCACATAAGTCTTGCTATTTTTGCAGAACAGGACATAAACTGGTAAACCATACATTATAAGCAGCCCTGGACATTGGCTGGAATGGCCCAGCATTTTGAAAGCCAGTTTAGAGCGGTGCTTTCTAAAGCTATCAAGAATGCTCAGGTTAATCACCCCACACCTGTAACTCTGGAAAAAGCAATGCAGCTGGCACTACATATCAATCAGCGGCTTTGTGTGCCATCTACATAATCAAGTATGCTGCTTGCAGTCACCAGACAATACTCTGCATGATCTCCAATAATATCACAGCCAAAACACCCTGGAAAGCTCCTTACAAGAAGCCCAACAAATACTCCACATGTGGACTGCCCAGCAGGAATGGCTGCTGCAAAAAAATTGTTGTTTCAGTGGATCCTTGAGCACCATCAAAAGCAGTGGTGGCTGGTGTTCAAAATTTTTTTTGGGGGGCGCAAACAAACTGAAAAATACTGAAACCCCCTCCCCCCATCAATCGCAGCCTCACTGTGCCCATCAAATGCAGCCACTTGTGCCTATCGTATGCAGCCCCTTGTGCCCATTAAATGCAGCCACTTGTGCCCATCAAATGCAGCCACTTGTGCCCATCATATGCAGCCATTGTGCCCATCAAATGCAGTCACTTATGCCCATCATATGCAGTCACTTGTGCCTGTCAAATGCAGCCACTTGTGCCCATCATATGCAGCCATTGTGCCCATCAAATGCAGTCACTTATGCCCATCATATGCAGTCACTTGTGCCTGTCAAATGCAGCCACTTGTGACAGTCATATGCAGCCACTTGTACCCATCATATGCAGACAATTGTGCCCATCAAACACAGCCACTGCGCCCATCAAACGCAGCCACTGTGCCCGTCAAATGCAGCCACTTGTGCCTGTCAAATGCAGCCACTTGTGCCCAGTATATGCAGCCACTAGTTCCCGTCATATGCAGCCGCTTGTGCCCATCAAATGCAGCCACTTGTCCCCAGTAATTGCAGCCACTTGTGCCCAGTATATGCAGCCACTTGAGCCCAGTATATGCAGCCACGTGTGCCCATCATATGCAGCCACAATGCCCACCGACCCCCACTCGTGGCTCTGACGACCCCCCCCCGCTCGTGGCTCTCTGGCAGCACTTACCACCAGTCCTGAGTCCATCAGAGCAGCCGTGGTGGTGGGGATGTCTGTCCTCGTGTCTCCTCTGTACCACCTCTTCCTAAGCGCCAGGCATCCAATAGGATGCCCTGGCGCTTTGGCCAATCGGGAAACAGGTCTGACGACCTGCCTCCCTGATTGGTGGGGAGGAGCGTTAGTATGAAAATAGCGAAAATTCATTCGCTATCATCACACAATTGGGTGAGATCAGGGCGCACTCTCTGCGCCTCGAGCCCACCCTATTTTGAAGCCTATTAGAGCCTATTGCTCTAATCAGGTGCTTCAAAAAGTACCAACCCCTCCCGCCCCACCATAGGAATCCATGCGTCCAGCGTCCTGAAAGGGGCCGGGTGCATGGATGGGGCGGGCAGCGCCCCTGCTAGCAAATGTCCCTCTTTTTGATCTTACATGTAGGTCAGTACTAAAAGTATCCTCCCCTCTCTGTTTACTATACTTTTAACACCAGCACTCTGAAGCAAATGTACAGCTCTTTGAAGTTTGTATTTGTGTATAACACATCGTTTTTTATGCTAATCTATAGCCAAAAGATTAGCAGGTTGCACACTCATATGTTAGGATGGCTATATATACAGAAAAGAGACTAATAAAAGAGAGATAACAAGTGCTTCAGAACTTAAAGCGGAGTTCCGGATACATTTTTTTTTCAGGTATCCGAGCATAATGCATTATTAACATAAAGAACGATTTTATATGTCTGCTAGTGGATGTTGATAATATATTTATTTTATACTGGATAACCAGCATGCACCTCTCAATATATCGCGCATGCGCGATGTTCCGGCGGCCATAGCGCCGATTGTTTCGAAAGTTGCCATAACAACGGGCGGCAACGGAGGAAGGTCCCGCCCCATTGTTATAGCAACCCCCCTAACTCGCGTCATTTCCCTTGGGGAAATAACGCGATTTTTGCTCATAGTACTGCCTACTGACTCCTGGGAAATGATGACTCACCCGGAGCACAGTCGAGAGAGGAAGTGATGAGGAGCTCTGCGGACAAGGAAGTGGCAGATTAGGAGCCACTACATAGCAACCGGGCGTTTCTTCTAAGTAAAAAAATGTTTTCCCCCAAATGTTTCTTAATACTATTAAAGGTCTGTGAATATGCAAAAAAAATGTTCAGGGTGGAACTCTGCTTTAAGAACACTGACCTTTCCATATACACTGATTTCCTGAGTTGATCATCATTCAGACCATGCACCATTACCATGAGTGCACTGGATCAGTCTGTTGTCTGGGTCCGAAAAAAAAAAGAATGTCGTAATGCATGAGTTGAGGAAGGACAGGTGAAATTCTTACTTAGCATGTGAGAAGCAGTGGCGGGCCCATCCATAGGGGGCACACGGGCGCCGCCCCCCCCCCCCCAGGCAGTCACAAAAAAAAGCTCTTTAAAAAAATTAAAAAAGGTACTTTAAGTGCACTGTGTTCAGGCGCTGGACACAGTGCACTATGGGAAGCATGACGTCTATGCAATCACGTGACTGCAGATGAGACGCTTGATTTGTGGGGTCTTGACCTGCCTTGTGGTGCAATTCAGTACGCTGGAATACTCCCTCCCGTTATTACGGGTGCCTTGTTTTTGATTGGCACCGCCCTAGGACATGGGCAGTGCTTTCCCTCTGCGTTGCGGTTTTTCTGTGCCAATGATAAACCAGAAGTGATGTCAGCAGCTCCGTGGAACGCACGGCCCGAGCAGAGCTTTTTTAAATTCAGAATCCGATTCCCGAATTTGTAAGACAGCACACAGCCCTCCCTCCGCTCTACACTGACACCTCCATCCCAGCCTGGAGCACGGGCAGCTATCATTGGCAGGCTAGACTTGCAGGATGTCCCTGAGCTGCTGGACATGAAGAAGAAGGGGGACAGGGTGCTGGACAGTCCAAACTCAGGACTCCCCCCAAGTCCTCGTCCCAGCTACTGGCTCCTCAGCCCAGTAACAGCAGACAAGTCCTCTGATAGGAGGTGTCCGGGCAGACAGTGCGGGTGGTGAGTACAGTCCTGTCTATGTACTACAGGTCACTGGGCTGTCACATAAGAGCCTGTATAGATATAACCTCATGAACTCTAGGGGGCACAAGGTGTACAAGGGCACACTGTGTTTCATCAATGTGATGTTCATTGATGATGTGATCATTTAATGATCAGTAATGGGATAATGATCAGTGATGCAATGTGATGATAATCAATGATGTGATGATGATCAATGAGGCAATGTGATGATAATGATGTGATGATAATGATGTGATGATAATAAATGATGTGATGATGATCAGTATGCTGTGATTCTGGGCTGTATAGTCTGCTGTGATTCTGGGCAGAGAGCTGTATACTCTGCTGTGAGTCTGGGCTGTATACTCTGCTGTGAGTCTGGGCTGTATACTCTGCTGTGATTCTGGGCTGTATACTCTGCTGTGATTCTGGGCTGTATACTCTGCTGTGAGTCTGGGCTGTATACACTGCTCTGAGTCTGGGCTGTATACTCTGCTGTGATCCTGGGCTGTATACTATGCTGTGATCCTGGGCTGTATACTCTGCTGTGATTCTGGGCTGTATACTCTACTGTGGGTCTGGGATGTTTACTCTGCTGTGATTCTGGGCTGCATACTCTGCTGTGATTCTGGGCTGTATACTCTGCTGTGAGTCTGGGCTGTATACTCTGCTGTGATTATGGGCTGTATACTCTGCTGTGATTCTGGGGCTGTATATTCTGTCCTGTGGTGCTGGGCTGTATACTCTGTCCTGTGATTCTGGGGCTGTACACTCTGTCCTGTGATGCTGGGGCTGTATACTCTGTCCTGTGGTGCTGGCTGTATACACTGTTTTGTGGTGTTGGGGCTGTATACTCTGTCCTGTGGTGCTGGCTGTATACTCTGTCTTGTGGTGCTGGGGCTGTATACTCTGTCCTGAGGTGCTGGCTGCATACTCTGTCCTGTGGTGCTGGGGCTGTATACTCTGTCCTGTGATGCTGGGCTGTATACTCTGTCCTGTGGTGTTGGCTGTATACTCTGTGCTGTGGTGCTGGGGCTGTATACTCTGTTCTGTGGTACTAGGTGTATACTCTGCCCTGTGGTGCTGGGGCTGTATACTCTGTCCTGTGGTGCTGGCTGTATACTCTGTATTGTGGTGCTGGGGCTGTATACTCTGTCCTGAGGTGCTGGCTGTATACTCTGTCCTGTGGTGCTGGGGCTGTATACTCTGTCCTGTGATGCTGGGCTGTATACTCTGTCCTGTGGTGCTGGCTGTATACTCTGTGCTGTGGTGCTGGGGCTGTATACTCTGTTCTGTGGTACTAGGTGTATACTCTGCCCTGTGGTGCTGGGTCTGTATACTCTGTCCTGTGATACTGGGCTGTATACTATGTATCCTGCATAGTTGTCAACATTGCAAAAAAAAAATGGTGACACTTTTTTGCATGTAGGTGGAGCCTTGCTATAATTAGGGGGTGTGGCATTCATTTGTAGACGGGGCATTCCATAACAAAAAAATGGGCGTGGTTTGCGTGGAATAGTGGGTGTGTCTTAAATGGGCGTGGCTCGGAAGGGGTGTGGTATGAGATGAATGAGGGATGGAGGGAGAAAGAAAGAAAGAAAGAAGAAAAAGGGACAGCAGGCCCAGATCCTGCACCACAATAGAAATATGTGTATTCCAGAAAGTTTAACAATCAGCAGATAAAGATACTCCAAACACCTGGTGTTAGCGCTTCAGTCATCCCAGCACCATGGTTGTTATGGTGTCAGGATGATTGAAGTGCATTATTTATATTATTACATTGTAATATAGAATGAAATTATTCAACTCACCATAATGCAGAATCAGTGGAAGCCCTGAGCGTGTCACTTGCCAAGTCGCCTGCCACCAGATGCCATCAGGTGTCCCCAGCAGAGTCCCTCCTTACATCAGGCATTCCCAGCGGAGTCCCCCCTTACATCAGGCATTGCCAGCTGACTCCTCCCTTACATCAGGCATTGCCAGCTGACTCCTCCCTTACATCAGGCATTGCCAGCGGAGTCCCCCCTTACGTCAGGCATTGTCAGCGGAGTCCCCCCTTACATCAGGCATTGCAAGCGGAGTCCCCACTTACATCAGACATTGCTAGCATTGTCCTCCTTTACATCAGGTTTTGCCAGAGGAGTCCTCCCTTACAGGAGACATTGCCAGCGGAGTGCCCCCTTACATCAGGCATTGCCAGCAGAGTCCCCCCTTACATCAGAAATTGCCAGCAGAGTCAAAATTGCTGGGTGGCTGCCAATAGCTATTGAGCTGCGGCGCCGCCCACCCCCACCCCTTCCCACATCAAGTCACAGACAGACGGCAGCGGGGTGGGAGGTGGGCGGTGCCACAGCTCAAATTCTATTGGCAGCCTCCTGGCCATTATTAAACAGTAATTGTTTGTTGTGGTCTTCAGGAAAATAGCAGCAGGTGGATTGTCTCTGTCGGCCACGGACCTCTAGCGGTGTAAAAAAAAAATCGGGAAAGTAAGAATTTCCCGGGACATTTCCCGGGAATGGCGAAATCCGGAAAAAAGGTCTAAATCCCAGGGAAATTCGGGACAGTTGGTAAGTATGTACAGTCCTATGCAAAAGTTTAGGAACCCCTGAAAATTTCCATGATTGTCATTTATAAATATTTGGGTGTTTGGATCAGCAATTTCATTTTGATCTATCAAATAACTGAAGGACACAATAATATTTCAGTAGTGAAATGAGGTTTATTGGATTAACAGAAAATGCGCAATATGCATCAAAACGAAGTTAGTCAGGTGCATAAATTTGGGCACCCTTGTCATTTTGTTGATTTGAATACTTGTAACTACTTAGCACTGATTAATTGGAACACACAATTGGTTTGGTGAGCTCATTAAGCCTTGAACTTCATAGACAGGTGCATCCAATCATGAGAAAAGGTATTTAAGGTGGCCAATTGCAAGTTGTTGTTCTCTTTGACTCTCCTCTGAAGAGTGGCAACATGGGGGCCTCAAAACAACTCTCAAATGACCTGAAAACAAAGATTGTTCTACATTATGGTTTAGGGGAAGGCTACAAAAAGTTATCGCAGAGATATAAGCTGTCAGTGTCCACTGTGAGGAAATGGAAGACCACAGGCACAGTTCTTGTTAAGGCCAGAAGTGGCAGGCCACATAAAATATTGGAGAGGCAAAGACGAAGGATGGTGAGAACGGTCAAAAATAGCCCGCAGACCACCTCCAAAGACCTACAACAGCCACTTGCTGCAGATGGTGCCACTGTGCATCCTTCAACAATTCAGCGCACTTTGCACAGGGAGAAGCTGTATGGGAGAGTGATGCGAAAGAAATCTTTTCTGCACACACGCCACAAACGGAGTCGCTTGAGGTATGCAAACGCACATTTGGACAAACCAGCTTCATTTTGAAATAAGGTGCTGTGGACTGATGAAACAAAGATTGAGTTATTTGGTCATAACAAGGGGCGTTATGCATGGCGGCAAAAGAACACAGCATTCCAAGAAAAACACTTGCTACCCACAGTAAAATTTGGTGGAAGTTCCACCATGCCGTGGGGCTGTGTGGCCAGTGCCGGTACTGGAAATCTGGTTAAAGTTGAGGTTCGCAAGGATTCCACTCAATATCAGCAGATTCTTGAGAATAATGTTGAGGAATCAGTCACAAAGTTGAAGTTACGCTGGGGCTGGATATTTCAACAAGACAACGACCCAAAACACTGCTCAAAATCTACTTGGGCATTTATGCAGAGGAACAAGTACAATGTTCTGGAATGGCCATCTCAGTCCCCAGACCTGAATATCATTGAACATCTGTGGGGTGATATGAAGTGGGTTGTCCATGCTCGGCAACCATCAAACCTAACTGAACTGGAGATGTTTTGTAAGGAGGAATGGTCCAAAATACATTCATCCAGAATCCAGACACTCATTACAGGCTACAGGCTATAGGAAACGTCTAGAGGCTGTTATTTCTGCTAAAGGAGGCTCTACTAAATATTGATGTGATTATTCTGTTGGGGTGCCCAAATTTATGCACCTATGAAACTTTTGCATACGACTGTATCCTGTGGTGCTGGGGCTGTATACTCTGTCCTGTGATGCTGAGCTGTATACTCCTGACACTATGGGTGGAAGCAAGTGGAATACAGGGGATGGAATGGGTGCATTATATAAGGGGTGGGGCTTATAAGGGGGAGGGGTCAAAAAGGAGGGCTGGTGCCCCCCCATCCTAAAATTTCACCTGCCACCACTGTTTGCTAGGTTGTCAATTCACTCTTTTAGGTTGTCAAAATAGCTCTTTTTCATACCTGGAACTTCTCACTCTAGTTATGCAGTAAGGGTTACATGAACTGATTACCCTCAGAACACATTTAGAAAGTGTAAGGCTTAAATGGATAGAAGAACAATACAGTGCAACTAACCAGAAGAATACATTTCAACTAACCATAATAACATTCAATAAGCAGAGTATTGAGAACAGTGCTAAATGGCCTTCAACATCATATTGAATGATGTTAGTATCTCTGTATGTTATAATAATGCTCACAAAACAAACAAAAGAAAAAAGGATACTTGGAAAATGATGTTTCAGATGATCTCTGACTTTATTTTCTAATCCTCTAAATATGTTGGTTTTGTATGAGTTACGTTTCCTGACTGCCAGCCCAATTTGGAGAATACAATCTAGGTAGCAAAAGATTAAAGCGGAGTTCCACACAAAAATGGAACTTCCGCTTTTCGGAACCCTCCCCCCCTCCGGTGTCACATTTGGCACCTTTCAGGGGGGAGGGGGGTGCAGATACCTGTCTAAGACAGGTATTTGCACCCACTTACGGCATAGACTCCCATGGGAGTCTACGCCTCTTCCCGTCCCCACCGCGCTGTCTCCTGGGAAACACACAGCTCCCAGGAGAGAGCGGGGACCATTTGGGACACGCAGCGCGACTCGCACATGCGCAGTAGGGAACCGGGAAGTGAAGCCGCAACGCTTCACTTCCTGATTCCCTCACCTAGGATGGCGGCGGCAGCTGCCGAGAACCGAGCGGGTTCTCGGCGTCCCCTGCCGACATCGCTGGACCCTGGGACAGGTGAGTGGCCATGTATTAAAAGTCAGCAGCTGCAGTATTCGTAGCTGCTGGCTTTTAATATTTTTTTTTTTTGGCGGTGTGGGTGAACCCCCGCTTTAAGTTCAAATGTTTCACCATGATTCAAGTACAAGTTACTGTGAAACCACTGAAAATTTCCAATAAATGGAATGTATGGAGGATCTGTATATTTTTTCTTGATTTTTTATTAGACAGGACTAAATATTTACTGTTTTTTATTTATATTCTGTAAGCATAAAATACTGTATGCTAATATTTTTTAGCTAGGAGGTGGAGATCTCAGCTTATTTTCTAATGTTTTCTTCCATCTCTTTTTAAAGCCTGTTGTTTACAGAATTGAATAGCTCAAGATTTAATGAACACACACGAGAATAGCTCATTGCAGTCATCTCTTTTTAAACAGTTTAGTCCAGGATTTCAATCAGTTCAATCAAGTGGCTCATGTACACGGGGCGATTGAAAACCTTTTCTGAAAGTTGGAAACTTGACAGCTGGAAACCAACAGTGAAAAACATCAGCTTTTACATGCAGAGTTTATACGAGTTTAGCAGTGGTTATGAGCATTTGAGGTTAGAAGCGTTTTTTAAAGATAACCTCAGGAGATCCTCCTAAATGCCCACAATGCATGAACAACAAGTAAATTATTAACTATTTCAGCCATTCTGTGAGAGAAGAGAGAGCAGTGGGCTTGTAGATGGCTGTCTTATTTTTTTGTGTTTTCACTATGGATCTCATCATGAGCGTGTGTGAGGAAATGCTCCTGATGTTGATGTTGTCGAGGCTCCGAAGATGTAGAAAATTGCGTAAGAAGACCAAAGTTTGTCACTACTGGACTCATCCATTTATGCAGGCAACAACATGTGGTGAAATTTGTGTTTTTTCAACATTTTTATATGTTCAAAAATGATCAGAAATTTTTTCCTCTTTAAGAACGCTTATAAATGCAAACGCTCGGTTCCACGCGGTTACACAGGGTTAGAATGATTTGGCGTTTGAAATGCCAGTAAACTACAGTCATGACAATTTTTCTGCTTTCAAAAAATGCCTGTAACCTCAACTGCTTTTAAACTACTATAAACATGTTCACATAAGATAACATAAAGGAGACTTCAGGGGCTGCTGAAAAAAACGCCCAACTGCTCCTAAACTTCAGTTTAGCAGCTGTAGTGTACACGAGGCCTTAAGGTGGGAAGCGGTTGCTGTCCTGTGTATGTTGTTAATCCATAGTGCTCCAGGACACCCATATACAAAATATGTACAATTTATACACACCCCTCTCACACACAAGAGAATATACATACCCCCATCCCCAGCAGTAAACATTTCTCTTCCTCAAAATAGTATACACAAATCCTCTGCCTCTCTTGCTAGGAGTGCTGCAGTGTGCAAACACTCATCTGACTTCTCCGGGGAGCATTTACTACATGACGTCTAATGCCGCGTACACACGATCGCACATTCCGACAACAAAATCCATGTTTTTTTTCAGACGGATTTTTTTCCGGCTCAAACTTGTCTTGCATAAACACAGTCACACAAATCTTGACGGAAATTCCAAACGTCAAGAACGCGGTGACGTACAACACGTACGACGGCACTAGAAAAGGGAAGTTCAATACCAAGTGCGCCACCCTTTGGGCTCCTTCTGCTAATCTCGCTTTAGTAGAAGTTTGGTGAGAGACGATTCGCGATTTTCAGCCTTGTGCTTTTCCAATCGTTACTGCTCTTCAGTTTGTGCTTGTGGGTTTGTATCTGGTTTTCAGTGCTTGCCCCCCCCCAAAGCGCACGTGAGGTTCATATAAAATATATGGAGTACTTTGCGGGTAGGGGGGCCATTGATATGCCAGAAAATGTTTAATAAACATTTTATAAATATTTTTTTTTTATTTAAACTGAAATAATATTTCTTTTGATTTACTGCTTGTGTTTCTTTTAGCTGTCATCCTAGGTTCTCCAATGGGCTTTTTTTTTTACATATTCTTCAATAGTGCAAATGTACTTTATTTGATACATGAGGTGATAATCTCTTCTTCAGCAAACTATTATTATGTTGTGGGTCAGCTACACACACACCTTGTTTTTATTGTTAATGTATGTAATGCATTGCTGTTAAGAATATACATCATTTTCAGCACCACCATGAATGAATTTTGCACAGTCACGAAAATGGCATGATTGTGGCAAATTTTAAAGCACTGTGGGAGTTATTTACTAAAGGAAAATCCACTCTGCACTACAAGTGCACTGCAAACGTACACTTGAAACTGCACTGAAAGTGCACTTGTAGTGCAAAGTGGATTTGCCTTTACTAAATAACCCCCATTTCAGTGTAAACACCAACTTAGTCCAAAAAATGATATTTAGCATTGAAAGAAGAAAGCCGCACATTGTTGAGTAGAAAGATTTTTACTCTGTGCACATTCACATGTGCGTTAGAAAATGTTTTTTGAACAAACCAACTTATTTTAGTAATAACATTTTTGTTTTTGACAGTACAACCTAACTTAACTTCTTTTGTGTTAAAAAAGCCAACAATACACAACTCAGGAACTTACAAAGTTCAACTTTGACAAAGTGAAGGCAATATCAGACATTAGTATGTCCAAACTGTGTTGATCTTGCCTTCATCAGATGGGGTGATGTCACCCCTGTGAAAGCCAAATTTTGAAGATGCACACAAATTAAGAGGCAAAATGGGGATTCCCCTCCTGATCTCATGCCTAATGTTAACATATGCTAGCTCCCATCATGGGGGATCAATGGACGTGTTTTGGGGGTGCAACCCCTTCCTCTCATCTACTTTATTTGCAAGGAAGGGGTTGCACCCCCAAAACGCGTACCTTGATATCTGATGGCAGATAGCACATGTTGACACACTGTGTGCATCTTCAAAATTTGGCTTTCTAAAAAATATTTAAAATGTGTGAAAATACTAAAAATAAAAATAAGCTAGAAAAATGTTGTGTTTTTTTTAGATTCTGCCTAAAACATCAATGATGTTTTTGAGTCTTTTTTCCACATCATTGTTATCTTCATTGATCTTTTGTAAATCACGATTGTACTCCATGATCTCCCCGATGAGGATGTGTACACTTGCACTTGTGAAATGCAAATCTTCTTCCACAACATCCACATTACCTAAAATTAAAAAAACACACCATGTATTATAAATATGCAGGCATACATCTATTACCTGAATCTGTGGTCTCAGACACTCACCTGTTGTAGTCGCTATTTCGCCCACTTCATAAACCTCTCCTTTCTCCACATCTTCTGGTTGTGGTGTGGGGATTTGCTTTTCTTTCGGAGGTGGGGGGTCCCTGGTGTCCTCAGATGTCCCAAGTCTTTTCTCCCCTATGTGAATAAAAAAAAAGGTATACTTAGCACACAGATATTTGAGGCCAGAAAAAGTAATATGAAACATTGCTTGGAAGTGTCAATTGTCTTTTTTGGCAGCGTTCCAAGCTGAAGACATTATTTTTTTCCCTTTCTAAAGCTGGAATACTTAACTTTTTTGTACAATTTTCACACATGGAGACACCCCTAGTATCCACTGGAGCACCTGTGTGGGACACCCTAAAAAGTTTGTTCTGGTGTCCCACACTAGTGCTCCTGTGTCCAGATGTGTAAACAGCTGCTGAGTGTCCTCTCCTTACACTGAATCAAGTTTGCATTTCATTCTAGTACAAACCCATCTAGACAACAATGTCATAAACTTCTTTTAATACAAATAGGTCTGAACAAATGTAGTTAACCTGTATCTGCCAAAAACATTGTATTAGTGGGCGAACGAAAGATGTTTACTACGAATGATTACTGCGCCCACGAACCTGAAAGTTGCCATTTTAAACTGTACAACAGTAAAGAAAAGCACATGGAGCAGTCATGCAAGTAATAATAATAATAGTAACACACGACAACTACTTACTTTTTTGAAGAACTCTCTTGATCTTTCTGTACTGATCCTGCTCCCTCAATTTCAGGTCTGACCAGCTTTTCCTCAATCGATCCTTGGATCGTCGTACCCCAAAATTCCTGTGCAGACTTTTCACAACTTTAGCCATGATCTTGGCCTTTTTGACATTTGGGTTTGGGTAAGGTCCATGCTTCCCATCATAGTCGGCCCTCTTCAAGATGTCCACCATCTCCACCATCTCTATAAAGGACATATTTGAGGCCTTAAATCTCCTCTGGGATCAGGACGTTCGTGGCTCTGTGCTTTCGTCGTTGCTGCTCTCCTCTGCATGCGCTTGCTCTTTCTCCGCCATGTGCTCTCCCACTGCGCCAAAAGACAAGGGGCTGGGAATAGACTAGAAAGAATGTCAGGGGTGGGTGAAGTTCCATGCATGCGCAGTGTATATAAAGCGTAACACGCCTGCGTCGTACGTTTGATCTGTGAGAGGAGGAAGGAGTATCGTAAGCGCCGATCGTTAGAACTAAGGTACAATTTTAACTTGGTGCATCAGTGGCCTATACTGCTTCTAGATTGAGGCCTATATTGGGACAAGATTAGGAGAGTTTAGCCTGACATTAGGGTTTGTCTTGTGTTGTGTCTTGCAGAGAAACTGGATCTATTGAATGATCAGGACTTTATCCCCATATTCACTGATATGTACAGGGAGCTGCCCTGTCTGTGGCAGGTAAACCACCCCTTTTATAATAATAAAACAAAGAGGAAAGCAGCACTGGATCAATTGCTGGCATTTGAGAAGCCGGTGTTCCCCATGGCAGACATCCCCTATTTGAAGGCCCTAATTGGTGGCATGAGGAGCACTTATAATAGGGAACGCAAGAAGGTCCAGGATTCCCACAGATCAGGAGCTGCAGCAGATGACATTTATGTACCCAGGCTGTGGTACTATGACAGACTGCATTTTCTGGCAGGCCAGACTGAACCCAGGCCAGCACTCTCCAGTCTTCCTTCAAGGCTTCCTTCCACCTCAGCTGAGGCTTCCGACGTCCAACCTGAGCCTTCCAGCCAGGAAGAAGTGGAGGAGCCCAGCTTGAGCCAGGTATAGCATTGTTCAACATATTTCTAGTCAAATAATTAATGATGTTAACTAGATGTTATTATTGATCAGTAATTTCTGATTTTACAAAGTGTTTTACATATCAATAAACAGTAGTGGCCACAAATGATTGGGACAAGAATGAAAAATGCTGTGGTCAGAATTATAGTCTTTTCTATTTATTAACATTCAATTTGCAACAGTCATGAGCTGAAAATTGTGTGTGATTGATGAACCAAAAACGAAAACTATGTCCCTTTTTCATACACAGGAAAGTCTCAGCCAGGAGGAGGCTGTGGAAAGTGGTAGCCAGGAGGTGACCAGGCCCAGTAGCCTGCCCGAATCCCAGGTCCCTCCCCTCCGCCATCCAAAAAAAGTCCCAGTAAGAGGAGTAACCTGAAGGAGGCAGCACTTGGCCTATTTCGGAAGGCTACTGCGGCCCTCAGAACCCCCCCCCCCCCCCAAATATCAAGATGACTATGCCTACATGGCAGCCTGCAAAATGCAGGAAATGGAGGAGGGCCAACGCCTCTTATGTGAGGAAGTTATGTTACAAGCACTAAAAAAGGAGTTGAGGGGCGAACTCACAAGCCAAAGCCACGTTTGTGAGTTCAACCATGGTCCTCCTCCACCTCCACCTCTTGCTACAACACCAGATCCACAGCCTGGAAGCAAGCGTGGAAGGAAGCATGGAAGGAAGACAAGAAAGTGATGGCCTGGGTTCAGTCTGGTCTGACAAAAGACGCAGGCTGTGGTAAGACCACAGCCTGGGGACAGATATGTCATCTGCTGCTGTTTCTGTTCTCTTGTAGTCCTGGACCGGATTGCGCTCATTATTATAAGGACTCCTCAGCCCACCAATTTTGACTGTAAAATAATTGATGTTTGCCCTGGGGTACAAAGGCTTCGCAAATTTCACCAGTTTCTCCAGTGTTGCCTTCCTCTTTATTTTGTTATGACCCATAATAAATGGCTATTTATTTTTCACAAATACTTGCCTATGCGTTTTACTACACTAAGGATAGCTTGTTTGTGAGTAGGCAGGTACATTTGAAAAATACAATGTCAAATTAACAAGGGGCACCAACATCAACCTCCTTGAGGTAAAAGTAAAAAATACAAGATAATAATGGTGTTGTAACTTGACACAAAACAAAATAAAAAATTATAGAGATCACTATAAAAAAAAAAATATATAAAAAAAATAGGAGATCTGGATAAAAAAATAAAAAAAATAAAAAATATATATATATATAATATATATATATAAACAAATATTCTAAATATTATTATGGATATCTGACGAAAAAGAAAAAAATTATTCATGAGATCTCGAAAAATAATAAAGAAATCAGTTTGTCAGAACGCTGTCTGAATATCAGCAGCAAAACAACTTCATTATTCTAGCATTATAAAGAAGAACAGAATGCACTGCATTAAAAGATTTTAAAATTTGCAGCATGACAAATGTGCTATCTCCATTACAAATGCTAGTTTTACCAGAAGAAGCGCTTCTGTCTCGTACTTGAGTGAGAGCATGTGTGGAACTTTTTGCGTCAGAATTGTGTACACACGATCCGAATTTACGAGAACGGATTTTGTTGTCGGAAAATTTGAGATCCAGATCTCAAATTTTGTTTGTCGGAAATTCCGACGGAAAATGTCCAATGGAGCCTACACACGGTCAGAATTTCTGACAACAAGCTCCCATCGAACATTTGTTGTCAGAAAATCCGATAGTGTGTACGCGGCATTAGAGTCCTGCCATATGCATTTCTTCAAGCTGGATATATTTGCCCTCCCAATACATGCCCACCTTTCCAACACCATCACCTACCACGCAGCAACCTCAATTTCTAAACCAACCTTTCTCCAGCAGTTATACTACTATTAACTGCTACTCCAGCAATTCCTCTCCATGTGCATAGAACTGCACTTTCTCCTTTTGTGTTGGCAAGTGTGCTACATAGTTTCTGCTTTTGATTAGTTGATATTCCGATCAGATGATGGGCACAGTGCTGGACACTTAGCCACCATACTACCCAAGCATTGCTAACAGAATACTGGATATGTGCGGGTATCCTTACTCTATGGCTGATCATTTCTTACAAATTTTTTTTCTCAGTACTAATCTCATCTTCATTATCCTATACTATGGCTTACAATATTGAACTTAAACAACTAAAAATAGCAGTGCAGATTTACAACTGTGACATATGGTGACTGAATAAAGTAGCAATTTGGTTTACCTAGAGCACTTGATATTTTAATAACTGCTGATTTGATTTTCATACAGTGCCACAAAATTCACAGAAAAGTTTAATAATCAAAGAAACCAAATTGCCTTGGGATGATTTAGAATTTTAACTGAGTGAAACTGCATGTATTTTATTTAAAACATAAATGGCTCCAGGTTAATCAATAATATAAAACATACATATGAAATGGCATTTAATAACAAGTTCGCTCTAGCATTTGATGGATTTATAGCTGACTACTGTAACATTTACACCCAGATTCAATAAAATTTCACAAACACGAAGAACTCTTGTTCTAAAGTGTTAAGATCAGGTAATGACTGCAAGTTCCAGGCTCCTTCAGAAAAAAAAAAATAGCAGTTTCCCACAATTCCCACAGCCACCAATGAGATTAAAACCTCCAATGAAAGTCTGAATTTGATTGGGGATGAAGAAAGCTGAGGGAGAGGAAGTAACACTGCACTCCCTTTAAGAAGTACACTACTAGTGAAACAAGGCGATTAAAAGTCATTCACAATAGTTATAAGGATATTGCAAAAAGATAAAAGCATGACATCCAATTCACAAATAAATATTTTGTTGATGTAGCCGTTTGCGAGATACATTATTGAGAAGAAAATATTATATTATTGAAAAAATATGCGGTAATGCTACCATTAAGGTTTTTGTTCAGTACTGCCTATTATGGGGTGACAACTCTCTCCTGTTGTGCTTCTCCATTATTACCTCGTTACATGCACCCCTGGTAAAGTCTACAAATGGCTGTGCCAATATCCATTGGAGCAGACATTCTCAACCAGGGTTTCTTCAGAGGTTGCTAGGGATTCCTAGGGCTGATTGACCGCCTATCTGGATCATGTTTGCCTAGTTTCCAAGTACAACACCACACCTAGAAACGCCATTGGCATAACACCAATAAGCTTTTTAACTATCTGAATGTAAGAGGGGCATTCCTTTCACTTAACAGTGGTGTAAGGAGCATTTTCCTTCTCATCCCCAATTAGGAATGAGCTTGATGTTCGAGTCGAACGTAAGTTGGACTTGAACACTTTGGGTGTTCACCTGTTCGCCAAACAATATGGGGCGTTCATATGAAATTTATGCGAGATTGCGCAGCAACATGAAGACTACGATGTTGGTTCCCAGGCGGTGGAGGAAGGGAGTAACGCGAGCCTAGAGAAAGGGGGTAACACAGAAGGACAAGAAACTGGCAGTCATGTTCGCCAAGCTGAAGCACACTGCCAAGTTTGCTCCAGTGATGAGGAGGGAGGGGATGAAGAGGTAACTGACCATACTTGGGTGCCTGAGAGAAGAGAGGAGGAAAGTGAGGAGGAGGAGGCACAACTCCAATGTGACAGGATGTCCTCCAGGGATCAGCTTAAGGGCAGCCACCATATTGCATCACATCACAGAGCTCTGCAGGTGCATGGCGCTGCTGACTCCCCGCTGACTTTTAAAAGTTCCTTGGTGTGGGCCTTTCGACACGTGGGCAGCAGATCACATCGTTGCTGTTTGCAACCTATGTCTGAAGCCGATCAAGAGTGGCCAGTGCTGAACCATAAAAAAAATTCAGTCCCAGCCATCCACATGCTCAGCGTCTAAATGCTATCTTGGCCAAATTTCTAGCACTGCAACTGCTGCCTTTTCAGCTGGTAGACTCAGCCCCCTTTCGTGAATTTGTGGAATGTGCTGTACCACAGTGGCAGGTTCCAAAATGCCATTTCTTTTCACATAAAGCCATTCTGGCTCTCTACTGTCATGTAGAAGGCAATGTTTTTTGCCTCGTTGGACAGAGCGGCCAGCAGTAAGGTTCATATTACCTCTGACTCATGTCGCGCTGTCCTCTGACGCACTGTCCTGTCACCGTATGAGGAGGCCACAAGGATGGTGAGCAGCGACAATGCATGCATCAGTGACACTGTCCCTCTAGTCTTCCAGCTGGAGCACACGCTTCGTGGAATCATAGACAGGGCACTTGAGGCAGAACAGCAGGAGGAAGAGGAGGACTTCCTTTTCTTTCAAGGCCCCCTTTATCCAGATCGCATTCCTGCAGGTCCGACAAACACACAGGAAGAAGAGGAGGAGGATTCTGTCAGCATGGATGCCGAGGATAACACGCAGCAGTCTTCAAGGGATGGTTTTCAGTCCCCAGAAACCCAAGGAGTTGTACCTGGCTGGGAGGAGGTAGTTACAGATAATGTGATCCTTAGTGACCCAGAGGACTCAGAATCGAATGCCTCTGCAAACTTACGCTGCATGGGCTCCCTGATTCTGCAAAGCCTACGAAAGGACCCTAGGATTTGTGGTATTAAGGAGAGGGATCATTACTGGCTGGCAACCCTTCTTGATAAATGTTACAAGGGTAAGGTTGCAGAACTCATCCTGCCTTCGCAGAGGGAGCAGAGGATGAATTATCTTCAGGAGGCCTTGAAGAAAAGTGTGTGTAATGCATTTCCAGACCCTGGGAGGTTACCATTTCTTGGTTCTGGACAATGTGTTTCTAAAGCTTCGTTCGGTCAGAGGAAGAGCGATGGAGAAGGTGGCTGGCTGACTGATGCCTTTGAACAATTTTTCAGTCCTCAGCACCAAGGTCTGATAGGTTCCAGCAACAATCGCCAGCATCTGTGTTATATGGTGCAGGAATATCTAGGGACAAGAGCAGACTTAGAGACCTTTCCAACAGAGCATCCACTGAGTTACTGGGTCTTGAGGTTGGACCACTGGCTAGAACTTGCTCAATATGCAATTGAGCTACTGGTCTGTCCTGCATCCAACGTGCTTTCTGAACGCACATTCAGTGCTGCTGGAGGGTTTGTAATGGCTCAAAGAGTGTGCCTGTCCACAGACTCCGTTGATAGGCTCACATTTATAAAAAATGAATCAGTCCTGGATCAGCAGCTATCAAGCACCTGATGATAATGTAACTAATTGAATTTGCTATGGATCTGGGATCCCTTGAAGACTTCCTATGCTGCCTGTCCTATTCCTCCTCAATCATGATGATGCTAGCTTCCAACAATATTTTTGGTTTAGGGCACCACCACCACCAAAGGCCCAATTTTTCTGCCCCTGTTAAACAGGGGTATGTAATTACAATTTTTGAAATAATATTTAACAGCAGGGACCGTTCCTGCGCCCAACAAGAGTACCTGTGAGGGGTTACCCTGTTCTGGTACCACCAACACCTAAGGCCCAATGTTTCCGCCCCTGTTTAACAGGGGCATGTAATTACAATTTTTAAAAATAATATTTAACAGCAGGGCCCGTTCCTGCACCCAACAAGAGTAACTGTGAGGGGTTACTGTGTTCTGCCACCTCCAACACCTAAGGCCCAATTTTTTAGCAGAGTATATAGTGCAGTCTGTATAGTATATATACTGCAGTTCAAAGTATATAGTGCATTCTGCATAGTATATATACTGCAGTTCAGAGTATATAGTGCAGTCAATGTAGTATATATAATACAGTGCAGGGTATATAGTGCAGTATACAATATATAATATAGTGTATTGAAGTGGTTAAGGGGAGCCCTAATGTCTTAATGACAGAAATAAGAAAAAAACGGCATGAGTTCCCTCGTCCATACCAGGTCCTTTGGGTCTGGTATGGATATTGGGGGGGACCCCCACTCCATTTAAAAAAAAACACGCACATGAACTTTAATGGCATGCTGGTCTTAGTCCGTAGGGTTTAATATTGAGTTGCTCCACCCTTTGCAGGTATAACAGCTTCAACTCTTCTGGGAAGGCTGTCCACAAGGTTTAGAAGTGTGTCTATGGGAATATTTGACCATTCTTCCAGAAGTGCATTTGTGAGGTCAGGCACTGATGTCTCCACTCTAATTCATCAAAGAGTTGTTCTATCGGGTTGACGTCAGAACTCTGTGCAGGCCAGTCAAGTTCCTCCACCCCAAACTCGCTCATCCATGTCTTTATGCACCTTGCTTTGTGCACTGGTACACAGTCATGTTGAAACATGAAGGAGCCATCCCCAAACTGTTCCCACAATGTTGGGAGCATGAAATTGTCCAAAATGTCTTGGTATGCTGACGCCTTAAAAGTTCCCTCACCAAAAATTACATTTTTGTTCCAGGGGATGCCTGAAATCTGACTTGTATGTTAGTGTAAATATCTGGGGAAATCAGTGAGCCAATCACACAAGCAAGAAATTATGCTTCTGAGGGGGCTAATGTACACATTTTGTGTACAGAACACCTCCAGGTAGTCATATTGCATTGCATTTTCAGAAAATTACAGTGGCTGCAGATTGAAAAGGAAAGGTAATTTTTATTAACATTCAAATACAATATGATTTCTGTCATAATTGTATTCACTATATTATTTTTTATTTAATTTGCTATTTTTTCCCCAGTGGAGTTACCCTTTAAGGTTAAAGGATTTTTTAAATATGTGCCTGGAGATTGCATTTAATATAACTGAAAAAAAGAGTTAACTCTGGATTTAGAGATCTATAGCAGCATCATTCCTTTACAGCATTATTACATAATGGGTTATTTACATCTTAGATACCAATGCTAAGAATATCTATTTTCTTTCTCTTTTTTCATTTTGAGGTGTTTTATTATAATTCTCCTTCTCCCTAGTGTATCTACATAGTAAATGGAGAAGCGTCTGTTGCCATTAAAATGACAGCTTTCACAGATAAAATAACTGATGCACAGATGAGTTAGTTATAACATCTACAAATTAACTGCTGCTGCATTGGAGACATCTTATTATTTTTTTAGTCTAATTTTAAATATCACCATTTTTCCTGTGGAGGAGAAAATCTAACATATTGAAATAATATTTTTACTTACGTAGTGCATGCTGAGTACACCACACTTTAAAATAATTAGTTAAGAGTGAGCCCTTGTAAACACAACTAAGTATCATTGTAGCGCACAGGGTCAGTTACACTGAGTTTGATGTAGCTGCCAAACTAATCTACCTGGATAATGGATTTTTGAACATTGTAGTCTGTAATTCAGATCTGCAATTGCTGCTAATTGTTTACTATGTTCTTTAAAATACACAGATAAAAACAGTGTATAGGGATCCACTGCCCTCTAATATTAGCAACTAGTATCACACCATAAGGTATAATTGTGTATGTCACTTCCTGACTCTGGAAGTGGAGAGAGAGAAGGTCTCAACCATATGTCCTTGCCATGCTTCTAATACCAGATCAGAAGAGGCGATTATTGCTGGATAACTTGGACTGTGTTCCAGGCTGGTGGGTCTCCACTTATCGACACAGATTATGTTTTCAGCTCTTTGACATCAAGACAGTTGCTGCATCATCCTCAGGGGCCCCCGCAATGGGACTTTGCCGCAACATTTATCTGGAGGTATCTCTATTAATTACTATACATACTCAGGTATACAGAATGTGCGCAATTCCACTAGGGCTCCAATTGGGCCCTTGGCTCATAATATCTGTTTGTACATTGAATGTATGTACTGCTCTTTTCTTAAACAACACTTGTATTATTTCTATACAGGTGTACAGCTATATGCTTATGGTTGAAGTTATATGCTGGTTGCAGTAGTTCTTCTGTTTTCAATTACTTTGATTAGATTACTGTTTAATTTCCCAGAAAGGGAATCCCCTCTGTTCACAGAGGCCCTATTGTGGGTGGAGGCACTGCCAACTTTATTATCAATCCAACTCTTCCACTTAGTGAAGATTCTGGTTCTCTTATTTACCTACAGGTTTAGTGCAGTATCCTGTTTGGGGAGGGCCATTTCTCATATCCACCCCAAAAGAGGGCTGCAAGTGCATGTCCAAAAGTTAAATAAATGTACCACTAAATATTTGGAACATTCTATGAAAACAAGAACAAACCAATCAAAGTAATGCATGTCCAGTGATTTAAAAATAATAATATAATGTTAGTGTGGCAGACTACCTGACGCCCAGACTGGGTATCTCCGCCAAACTAGAGCTCTGACGTTCATACAATGCCAGTGCTCGGCTGGCTGACATTCAAAGGCAATGCAACCTGCCCATCAACTGCCTCATTTGTGACATGCACACCAGGTGGAACTCAATGTTGGCAATGCTGCAGCAGCTTTACACACAGCAGAGGGCCATCAATGAGTACCTGTGCAAGTATGGCACCAGGACACGGTCAGGGGAACTTGGCTTCTTTTTGCCACTCCAGTGATTCCACTCTGGAATCAGAATATAGCAATTTCAGCCCAAACCTCCTTAACCGCTTCAGCCCCGGAAGATTTTACCCCCTTCCTGACCAGAGCACTTTTTGCGATTCGGCACTGTGTCGCTTTAACTGACAATTGCGCGGTCGTGCGACATTGCATCCAAACAAAATTGATGTCCTTTTTTTCCCCACAAATAGAGCTTTCTTTTGGTGGTATTTTATCACCTCTGCGGTTTTTATTTTTTGCTCTATAAACAAAAAAAAAGCAATGATTTTGAAAAAAAACGCATTATTTTTTACTTTTTGCTATAATAAATATCCCCCAAAAATATATATAAAAAAATTTTTTTTCAGCAGTTTAGGCCGATATGTATTCTTCTACATATTTTTGGTAAAAAAAAAATCACAATAAGCGTATATTGATTGATTTGCGCAAAAGTTATATTGTCTACAAAATAGGGGATAGTTTTATGGCATTTTTATTATTATTTTTTTTTTTTACTAGTAATGGTGGCGATCTGCGATTTATATCAGGACTGCGATATTATGGTGGACACGTCAGACAATTTTGACACATTTTTGGGACCATTGGCATTTATACAGCGATCAGTGCTATAAAGATGCATTGATTACTGTAAAAATGTCACTGACAGGGAACGGGTTAAGACTAGGGGGCGATCAAGGGGTTAATTATGTTCCCTGGCGTGTGTTCTAACTGAAGGGGGGAGGGGACTGTGTAGGGGAGATGACAGATCGCTGTTCATACTCTGTATGAACAGACAATCTGTCTTTTCTCCCCTCAGAGAACCTGAAACTGTGTGTTTACACACACAGATCCCAGTTCTTGGTGTGCCACGAACGATCGCGGGAGCCCGGCACTCACATCGGCTCTGTAGGCGAGCAGGGGGCGCAGGGCGAAGCGAGGTTACATAACTTTGTTTCGCCAAGCCGTGCTATTCTGCCACACTATTGCTGCAGCAGCTGGTTGGCAAGTGGTTAAAGTGTTACTAAACCCAGGACCCTGTATTCACTATATCTGGTCTCCCACAGTACACAGAACATGGAAATGCAATTATTATATAATCAAAGAAATGTAAGTTTGAACAAACCCAGATACACTTCTTGGGTTACATCATTTCTCCAGAAGGGCTGACTATGGACCCTAATAAGATCAAGCAGTTGTGAAATGGCTTGCTCCAAGAAATATTCAAGTGGAACAAGTGGAACAAAAGCCTTTCAATAATAGTTCTTTAAAATGTTCCCACCCCTGTATAGTTCCCTATTTTAAATCTGTTTCAATCCGGTCAAATGATCCTCCCTGTGTAAGGGAACGCCTGACAATGACAGTGAATTCCAGGATCTGTGGCATCACCCATAGGCTCCTATGGCCCAACTGTTGTCAGTGCTCCTTCCTCTCCTCTGCAGCAGTAGCTCACTGACACAAAGTAAAGGGAGCTGTAGGATCACATGATCAAACCAAAGCAGATTAAAAATACGTATGTACACAAATCTTTTTTTATACAGGGTATAGGGGATGGAACCTTTTTAAGAATAGTTACAGTTAGGCTTTTCTTCCACTTTAAGGAAATGCAATGATTTGCTGTTTTTACTAACTTTTATAGAAAATTTATCAGGGACTTGTCCAAAGTAATAGCACAAATTACCCATTGAACAGAAAAAAGGGTGCCCTTTTCATGGTCAACAGAAGTACAGGTTGTGTTTAGCAAACTAAAGACTCTTTTCATTCTACTGTGGGAGCTCTTCTTTTTCAGACAAACTGTAACTTCACCCTTGTGCTTGATTCTCTCTTTAACCGCTTTAGCCCCGGAAGAATTTACCCCCTTCCTGACCAGAGCACTTTTTGCGATTCGGCACTGCGTCGCTTTAACTGACAATTGCGCGGTCGTGCAACTTTGTACCCAAACAAAATTGACGTCCTTTTTTTCCCACAAATAGAGCTTTCTTTTGGTGGTATTTGATCGCCTCTGCGGTTTTTATTTTTTGCGCTATAAACAAAAAAAGAGCGACAATTTTGAAAAAAAACGCATTATTTTTTACTTTTTGCTATAATAAATATCCCCCAAAAATATATAAAATTTTTTTTCCCTCGGTTTAGGCCGATATGTACTCTACATATTTTTGGTAAAAAAAAATCGCAATAAGCGTATATTGATTGGTTTGCGCAAGAGTTATAGCGTCTACAAAATAGGGGATAGATTTATAGCATTTTTATTTTTAATTTTTTTTACTAGTAATGGCAGGGATTTGCAATTTTTATCATGACTGCAACATTATGGCGGACACATCGGACAATCTTGACACATTTTTGGAACCATTGGCATTAATACAGCGATCAGTGCGATTAAAAATGCATTACTGTAAAAATGTCGGTGAAGGGCTTAACCGTGTAACCTGGGAGGTGAATCTAACTGAAGGGGGAGGGACTAACTACAGGAAATGACAGATCATGGTTACTAGCTAATAGGAACACACGATCTGTCACTCCTGTCAGAACAGAACAGGGAAGTATGCGTTTACACACACTCGTCCTTGTTCTGTGTCTCCTGGTCACGATCGCTTGTGGCCGGCGGTCATCGCGACTGTCTGCCATAAGCATCGGCACCCCCGCTGTCCAGCGGGCGTGCGCACGCGCCTGCTATCTGGACCCCGTGAGATCACGTACAGTAACATGATTTCGTGCAGGGGAGCCAGCCTGCCACAGTAAAACTGTGGAGGCTGGTCCGGAAGTGGTTAAATGTCTGGCTGAAAAGAATTATGACTAGAGATGGGCCAAACTCCCCCTGGTTCGGTTCGTGCTAGAAGTTTCGAACATCGCAAAAATTCAGACCCGAACTCCGGACCTCATTGAAGTCTATGGGACCCGAGCGTGAATAATCAAAAGTCCCCATTTTGAAAGCTTATGTGCAAGTTATTGGCCATAAAAAGGGTATGGGGGCCTGGCTACTGCCCTGGGGGACATGTACCAATGCAAAAAAACTTTAAAAAAAGATCGTTTTTAAAGGAGCAGTGATTTTAATGATACTTTAAGTGAAACAATAAAAATTAAAAATTCCTTTAACCACTTCAGCCCCGGACCATTTGGCTGCCTAAAGACCAGAGGACTTTTTCCAATTTGGCACTGCGTCGCTTTAACTGCTAATTGCGCGGTCATGCAATGCTGTACCCAAACGAAATTTGCGTCCTTTTCTTCCCACAAATAGAGCTTTCTTTTGATGGTATTTGATCACCTCTGCGGTTTTTATTTTTTGCGTTGTAAACGGAAAAAGACCAAAAATTTTGAAAAAAAAAGATATTTTCTACTTTTTGTTATAAAAGAAATCCAATAAACTCAATTTTAGTCATACATTTAGGCCAAAATGTATTTGGCCACATGTCTTTGGTAAAAAAAATGTCAATAAGTGTATATTTATTGGTTTGCGCAAAAGTTATAGCGCCTACAAACTAGGGTACATTTTCTGGAATTTACACAGCCTTTAATTTATGACTGCCTATGTCATTTCTTGAGGTGCTAAAATGGCAGGGCAGTACAAAACCCCCACAAATGACCCCATTTTGGAAAGTAGACACCCCAAGGAAATTGCTGAGAGGCATGTTGAGCCCATTGAATATTAATTTTTTTTGTCCCAAGTTGAATAAGTCATTGAATAATGACAAAAAAAAAAAAAAATTACAAAAAGTTGTCACTAAATGATATATTGCTCACACAGGCCATGGGCATATGTGGAATTGCACCCCAAAATATATTCAGCTGCTTCTCCTGAGTACGGGGATACCACATGTGTGGGACTTTTTGGGAGCCTAGCCGCATACGGGGCCCCGAAAACCAATCACTGCCTTCAGGATTTCTAAGGGCGTAAATTTTTGATTTTACTCCTCACTACCTATCACAGTTTTGAAGGCCATAAAATGCCCAGATGGCATAAACCCCCCCGCCCCCAAATGACCCCATTTTGGAAAGTAGACACCCCAAGCTATTTGCTTTGAGGCATGTTGAGTCCATGGAATATTTTATATTTTGACACAAAATGCGGGAAAGTGACACATTTTTTTTTTTTTTGCACAAAGTTGTCACTAAATGATATATTGCTCACACAGGCCATGGGCATATGTGGAATTGCACCCCAAAATACATTTAGCTGCTTCTCCTGAGTATGGGGATACCACATGTGTGGGACTTTTTAGGAGCCTAGCCGCATACGGGGCCCCGAAAACCAATCACCGCCTTCAGGATTTCTAAGTGTGTAAATTTTTGATTTCACTCTTCACTGCCTATCACAGTTTCGGAGGCCATGGAATGCCCAGGTGGCACAAACCCCCCCAAATGACCCCATTTTGGAAAGTAGACACCCCAAGCTATTTGCTGAGAGGCATGGTGAGTATTTTGCAGCTCTCATTGGTTTTTGAAAATGAAGAAAGACAAGAAAAAAAATTTTTTTTTTCTTTTTTCAATTTTCAAAACTTTGTGACAAAAAGTGAGGTCTGCAAAATACTCACTATACCTCTCAGCAAATAGCTTGGCGTGTCTACTTTCCAAAATGGGGTCATTTGGGGGGGTTGTGCCACCTGGGCATTCCATGGCCTCTGAAACTTTGATAGGCAGTGAAGAGTGAAATCAAAAATTTACGCCCTTAGAAAGCCTGAAGGCGGTGCTTGGTTTTCGGGGTCCCGTACGAGGCTAGGTTCCAAAAAGGTCTCACACATGTGGTATCCCCGTACTCAGGAGAAGCAACAAAATGTATTTTTGGGTGTAATTTCACATATTCCCATGGCATGTTTGAGCAATATATCATTTAGTGACAACTTTGTGCAAAAAAAAAAAGTCTCTTTCCCGCAACTTGTGTCACAATATAAAATATTCCATGGACTCGACATGCCTCTCAGCAAATAGCTTGGGGTGTCTACTTTCCAAAATGGGGTCATTTGGGGGGGTTTTGAACTGTCCTGGCATTTTATGCACAACATTTAGAAGCTTATGTCACACATCACCCACTCTTCTAACCACTTGAAGACAAAGCCCTTTCTGACACTTTTTGTTTACATGAAAAAATTATTTTTTTTGCAAGAAAATTACTTTGAACCCCCAAACATTATATATTTTTTTTAAAGCAAATGCCCTACAGATTAAAATGGTGGGTGTTTCTTTTTTTTTTTCACACAGTATTTGCGCAGCGATTTTTCAAACGCATTTTTTGGGGAAAAAACACACTTTTTAAAATTTTAATGCACTAAAACACACTATATTGCCCAAATGTTTGATGAAATAAAAAATATGATCTTAGGCTGAGTACGTGGATACCAAACATGACATGCTTTAAAATTGCGCATAAACGTGCAGTGGCAACAAAATAAATACATTTTTAAAAGCCTTTAAAAGCCTTTACAGGTTACCACTTTAAATTTACAGAGGAGGTATACTGCTAAAATTACTGCCCTCGATCTGACCTTCGCGGTAATACCTCGCATGTATGGTGCAATTTCTGTTTACATTTGACGCCAGCCCAACGTTTGTGTTCGCCTTAGCGCGAGAGCAGGGGGGGACAGGGGTGCTTTTTTTTTTTTTTTTTTTTCTTTATTATTTTTTTGCTTTTTTATCTTATTTTTAAACTGTTCCTTTCATTTTTTTTTTTAAAAATAATTTTTATTGTTATCTCAGGGAATGTAAATATCCCCTATGATAGCAATAGGTAGTGACAGGTACTCTTTTTTGAAAAAATTGGGGTCTATTAGACCCTAGATTTCTCCTCTGCCCTCAAAGCATCTGACCACACCAAGATCGGTGTGATAAAATGCTTCCCCAATTTCCCAATGGCCCTGTTTACATCCGGCGAAATCTAAGTCATAAAATGCTCGTAGCTTCTGGTTTCTTAGGCCATAGAGATGTTTGGAGCCACTCTGGTCTCTGATCAGCTCTATGGTCAGCTGGCTGAATCACTGGCTGCATTCTCAGGTTCCCTGTTGAGACAGGAGAGCCAGAGAAAAACACGAAAGACGGTGGGGGAGGGGGGGCATTCCCTCCCACTGCTTGTAAAAGCAGTCTAGAGGCTAATTAGCCACTAGGATTGCTTTTACATGAAAGCCGACCGCTGGCTGAAAAGAATGATACCAAGATGATACCTAAACCTGCAGGCATCATTCTGGTATAACCATTCAAAGTTGTGAATGGCGTACCTGAAGACAAAAAAATGGTTAACAATAAAGCACAGTAAACGGTAAAGTTTAAAAAATTGCATACCTGAAAAGCAAACATGATAAAACATAATAACAATAAAACATTGCAGAATAGAGAGAGAGAACAATAAAATGACAACTATTTTTTTTTTATTTTATATTTTTGTTTGTGTCTTTTTTTTTTTACACTTTTTTTTGTAACTGTAACTTTTATAACTGTAACCGGTTCCAGGTTCGGGTCTCTCAAAATGCGATGGCATCTTGGGAGACCCTGTGAAAGTGTGCCTAGTCTGTGCAATGCTGTACCCTAAGCTAATACTCAACTAGTGAATGGTAGCGTTCAAAACATTCACCAATGCAAAGACCAGGATTGTCAGGACAGGAGGGACAATAATAGCGGGTGTCACACCTATATCCGCGCTTGCTGCAGACAAAACTCCTTTTTTGGGGGGGTTCGTTAGGTAGGGGTACTCGGGAGGACATAAAAATGCCTCTCATGCAGCCGACTGCATTTGGTTGGGGATGTGAATGGGGGAAGTACGGGTGCTGCAGAAGCAGTGGGTTCCCAATTAGGATTGGCGAATGCAGCAGGAAGGGCATTATGGGCACGACGGGCCTGTTTGTCTTCTTCTTGGTGGCAGTGGGACACTACTTGTGCTTGCCACCTCACCAGCTTGAACTGCACTTATGGGAGTCGCCACGTCACCAAGTGTTACTGCAGTGCTGGTTTGACTACGACCGGGGTGTACTAGGCCACTGGTGCTTGCCAGTTCACCAAAACGCTACCAAAAAAACTGTTAGTGATCTCAGGAATCAGGACTGACTCTGCGAACGCTGCAGTTATGCGTTTAGAGTTTTGTAAGTGACAGCGATCGATCGATACTGCACTTGGGTGGGCTGGGCTGGGCTGGGCCGGGCGGAGGGGCAAAACGCAGGTGCTAGCAGGTATCTGGGCTGATCCCGCTAGCGTTGCGTTTTTGGGAACCCTAAACTGCTGGGGATGCTAGTATAGATCTGATCGGATCAGATATTGATCCGTTCAGATACTATACCACTAAGGGAGGTGTACGGTGCGTGCGTGGGTGTTAGTGGTACTGGCGCTAACCTGACGCTGCTTGGGGCTAGTGTTTTCCAGTTCACCAAAACGCTACCAAAAAAACTGTTAGCAATCGCAGGGATCAAGCCTGACTCTGCGAACGCTGCAGTTATGCGTTTAGTGTTTTGTAAGTGACAGTGATCGATCGATACTGCACTTGGGTGGGCTGGGCCAGGCGGAGGGGCAAAACGCAGGTGCTAGCAGGTATCTGGGCTGATCCCGCTAACAGTGCGTTTTTGGGAACCCTAAACTGCTGAGGACGCTAGTATAAATCTGACCGGATCAGATATTGATCCGTTCAGATACTATACCACTAAGGGAGGTGTACGGTGCGTGCATGGGTGTTAGCGGTACTGGCGTTAACCTGACGCTGCCTGGGGCTGGTGCTTGCCAGTTCACCAAAATGCTACCAAAAAAACTGTTAGCGATCACAGGGATCAGGCCTGACTCTGCGAACGCTGCAGTTATGCGTTTAGAGTTTTGTAAGTGACAGTGATCGATCGATACTGCACTTGAGTGGGCTGAGCTGGGCCGGGCGGAGGGGCAAAACACAGGTGCTAGCAGGTATCTGGGCTGATCCCGCTAACACTGCGTTTTTGGGAACCCTAAACTGCTGGGGACGCTAGTATAGATCTGATCAGATCAGATATTGATCGGTTCAGATACTATACCACTAAGGGAGGCGTATGCTGCGTGCGTGGGTGTTAGCGGTACTAGCGCTAATCTGACGCTGCCTGGGGCGACGTATATCACCACTGGGTGATCAGGGGGCTAAACCTTTATTCGGTAATAAACGACGGGTGCCCTGACACTATAGAAAATAAATGAACTAACCAGCGTCACCCGTAACAATTATACGGTGATCAGTAGTGAAAGGGTTAACTAGGGGGCAATCAAGGGGTTAAAACATTTATTAGATAGTATATGGGGGTCCCTGTCACTATAAAATGCTGACGGTGAACCTAAATATTTAGCACCCTAACTAGCGTCACCAGCGACACTAATACAGCGATCAGAAAAATGATCGCTTAGTGACACTGGCGATGAGGAGTGATCAAGGGGTTAAAACTTTATTAGGGGGGTTAGGGGGTATCCTAGACCTAAAGGGGGCTAACAATAACTTCCCTACCACACTAACTGTCACAAATTGACACCATGCAGTAATCAGAAAAAAAAAACCTGCTTGGTGTCAGTGTGACGGGGGGGGAGGGGTGATTGGGGGGTGATCGGGGGGCGATCGGGGGGGGGGATCGGGGGTGTAATGTGTGTCTGGCATGTTCTACTGTGTGTGTGTTTTACACTCACAGTGATGTCTTCTCTCCTCGGCGCCGGAACGGAAAATACAGAGCCAAGGAGAGATGACATAATTTCCTTTGCTGCTGTTTAGCATACAGCAGCAAAGGAAGATTCTCATTGGCTGGGAGCGATCGCGAGGGGGGGCCACGAACGGATGGTCTCCCCCTCACCTCTCATCGCTCCCAGTCACAAGGCGACCGCCTCGGGCACCGGGGGGGGTCCGATCGGACCCCCCGCCCGCGGGAGGCAGATCACGTATATATACGTGATTCTGCCTGCCCGTGCCATTCTGCCAACGTATATCGGCGTGAGGCGGTTGTCAAGTGGCTAAATATAGTGCCTGAGTGGTCCCCTTAATCTGCCTGTAAAAGGGAACATATGTATCATGTATAGAACCTGCTGCAGCAAAACTGACATTTATAAAGAACTTAAAAAATGATATTTAAATAGATTTTCCTTGCAAGCTTTCTTTATTTAGTAAACAATGGCTTGGGGAGCCAGTCTGTTTGATGAGGTCACATTTTAGTGCACTTGGAACAAGATTAGAGATTTTTGGAATAAATTCTGGTGTCTCTTTGACAGACTTTGGATGGAAATAACAAAGTTTTGCACCACAGTGAGAAAGCCTTATGGGAAGAAGCCAAATTATAGTACATTCAGGCCAAGATTAACAAGATTTTTTTTTAAATAAAGTCTGGTGTCTCTTTCGCAGACTTTGGATAGAAGTAAAGAGGATTTACACTGACCACCAATGTAAAAGGGGATTTACACTGACCACCAGTGTAAGGGCAATTCTGCACTTACCACCAATGTAAAGAGAAATGTACGCTGATCACCAATATTATGAAGAATTTACACTGACAACTAATGTATTGAGGGATTTTACATCAACACTCAATAAAGGGGAATTCTACATGGACCACCAATGTAAAGGAGCATTTGAAACTGACCACAAATGCAAGTTTGGATTTTTTTAACGATTACCAATATAAAGAGGATTTTCTACACTGGCCATCATTGTAATGGGGATTTACACTGACCACCAATGTAATGGGGATTTACACTGACCACTAGTGTAATAGGAGCATTGACAGTAACCACCAATGTAAAGAGGGATTTACACTGACCACCAATGTAAGGGGGATCTTCACACTGGCCACCAATGTAATGGGGATTTACACTGACCACTAGTGTAATAGGAGCATTCACATTAACCACCAATGTAAAGAGGGATTTACACTGACCACCAATGTAAGGGGGACCTTCACACTGGCCACTAGTGTGAATGAAATGATTGCACACCAAGCCCCAATGTAATGAAAAGATTTACACTGACCACCAATGTAACTGAGACATGCGTTCACATTTGTGTGTGTTGGGAATATATGCAAAATCTCTTTCCTGGCACCACAGAAACATGCTGCCCTTTAGTAGATACACAGCAGTGCCATTAATTGTTAATGACACCCTCAGGCATCAGCTGAGATGCGTATTCACGTGCATCAAAATTCATGCTGCTGTGGCACCATGTCCAAAGTTTTTATATGTGTACATATTCATTGTTATACTTTTCTATTTTGTACCAATAAAGTGAACTTTTTTATATTTCTTATATATTGCTTGGGTATACCCTAATTTGTATTCTCTCTGTGTCCGCACTGTCCTTGCGGCTCATCGGCTTCTCTTGATTTTTATAGGACCTTCTTGTGATCCCTATTAAATAAAAAAAAATGAATTTGAAAAATACTTGGCTATGTGTTTTACTTAAAATGACAGTTTGGGAGTAGGCAGGTACATTTTAAAAATACAATGTAAAATTAACATGGGACACCAACATAGTTGTATCTTTGTTCTTAAAAATTATGGGATTATAGTGTTGTGGTAACTTGACCCAAAAAAAAAATTATTCTTGATATCACTAGAAAAAAAAGCCTTTTTAAATACGGTTGGCAGAACTCCGTCAGCATCACCAGCAAAGCAGCTTCATTATTATTAGACATGTGCAATTCATTTCATAACGAATCGAAATTCGGCCGAATTTTGCATCTTTCAGACATCTGGATGCATCCGAATGTCCGAATAAAAAAATAACGAATTTCAACTAATACGAAAGAAATTATAGCGAATATAACAAATTAATTTGTCATGATTCGGTAGTTCGTTAAAGATCTAATGAAACAAAAGGTCAACTCAAAGTAAGTCTTACAGTCCAATCAGCTGATTAATTTTGTGCTGGAGGTTGGATTACTGGCAAAGTGCATTCCTGAGAACTGAGTGAGAAGGGTGTTGTATTGTATTTGAGCAGAGGAGGAGAGATATTGACATTGTGTGTGTTAATAGAAATGACTTTCCAAACTACGAATCATTATCACGAATATATATACCTACATAAATATCGAATTTCAACTAATACGAAAGAAATTATAGCGGATATAACAAATGAATTCGACATGATTCAAGATTCAGTATAACGAATATCGACACTCTACGAATAATAACGAATTACGTGAAAACACATTAACGTAACATAACATATATAACAGAACGAAACCATATATACTTGAATATAAGCCGAGGCACCTAATTTTACCACAAAAAACTGGGAAAACGTATTGACTTGAGCATAAGCCTAGGGTGAGAAATGCGCAGCTACTGTAAGTGGAAAAGAGGGTCAACAGTGCTCATTTGCAGCCTCACTGTGCCCATTTGCATGCCTCACTGTGCCCATTTGCAGCCATAGGTCCCCGAACTTCAAACTCGGTAGTTAAGGGTTCCTAGATGCCCCCCTAGCTGCAGCTAAAATTTGGGGTCTCTGGACCCAAAGGGTCCTGAAATGACCCTGCAGATGGACACAGTTGACCGACTTTGGGGCCCCGTATCTCGGAGCCAGTTGGTAATAGGAACCCCAGTGCAAACCCAGTGGAAATAGCACTACAACATATCCAAAGCTGTGGTTCCTAGCACAAAGTGACCCCAAGATACGGGGCCCCAAATTTGGTTCGGAAAATGTCATTTTCTGCTGCAGAAAAGCGCTTGACTCCAGTATAAGTCGAGGGGGCATTTTCAGCACAAAAAAATGTGCTGAAAAACTCAGCTTATACTCGAGTATATACGGTATGTGTTTTACGAATGACAACGTACCGAAACGAAACAAAATTTCCCACAAAAAAATGTGCACAAGTCTAATTATTATCCCATTATAAAGAAGAAGAGAATGTGTGCTGCACCGCTTTGTCCTTGCTTACGAGCATGCGTGTTTGTACTTTGGACTTTTGTCTGACAGACTTGTATACACACGCTCGAAAAATCTGATAACAGACCGTTGTCCATGGAAAATTTTAAAGCCTGCCATCCAAAATTTGTCTGCGGAAAATCCGACAAGAATTGTGTGATGGAGCGTACAAACAGTCGGATTTTCCACCAACAGCCTGTCATCACACAATTTCCGTTGGAAAATCCGATCCTGTGTACCAGGCTTTAGACGCTTGCCAGACCTCAGATACCCCAAGTTTTTGTGGTTGGTGAAGATCATGTTTGGATGATTGATGCCCTCCAATAGATACCTCCACTCTTCAAAGGCCACTTTAATAGCTAGAATCTCTCGATCGCCTACATCATAGATTCTTTCAGCCTGGTTTAATTTCTTAGAGCAGAAGGCTACTGGTTGCAGAAGAGCTTTTGGGCCCAGATGCTGAGAGAGTACGGCTCATGTTGCCACTTCAGAAGCGTCTACTTCGAGAACGAAAGGGAATGCTGGGTCCGGGTATTGCAACACCGGAGCAGAGGTAAACAGGGTTTTAAGTTGTTCAAAGGATACTTGGGCTTCCTGATTCCAGAGGAAACGAGTATGGAGTCTTGTGAGTTGAGAAATTGGGGCAATGATGGGCAAGAAACCTTTAATAAATCTCCGGTAGAAGTTGGCAAAGCCTACGAATCTTTGGACTCCCTTTCTGTCTGAAGGTGCAAGCCAGTCTAGGATTGCTGAGACCTTCTGGGGATCCATGGAAATCCCTTCACTGGAGATTATGAGCCGCTGAAGAAGTCCCGCCCATCACAAGGGACGTAACGCATATGGAAATTATCATCGTGACGTCACCCGCGGCTCGCTTGCTGATCTCCGTGGATTATCCTACCTAGCTTTTATCCCTCGCACTGGGGTACAGTGCTTCATTTGTAAGTGTTCTACTTTTTATACATTAAAACTTTTATGCAAAATACAGAGAGCACTAGATGTTCCTTATTTTATTACATGTGATCCGTGCGAGCTCCATTAAGATTGTAAGCTGACCGGCCACAAGTGTACCTGCTCCTGTTTGTTTTCCCTATTGTGGGAAAGGCTGTTATTGACCTGACTGATTCACTCAGGGGTCCACCTGCTGAGGTGAGCGGCTAGTGTTACCGTTGGTGGAGGTTTATCACACTACAGTCACCCATCTTGTGTGGATGTCACTCGCACTATTGGATTATTATCAGAAATTCTTCTTCATGAACTTTTTATGATAAAATATTGCTTCAAATGATTAATTAATTTTTTATGCGCTGTACTGCTTTTTATGAATTGTATTTGTTAGATTTGATAAGTTTTATCCTCAGTATTAGTTGCTTTAGTTTAATCTTATGTGATTAGCGCTGGTTGATTTTTTTATTATATTGAGCTCTGAATCTCCGCCAGTCCTCTGAAAAGCGCTCAGGAGTGGGAACTCTGAGTTCTTGAGGAGGCAGCACCACAGAGGGTGGAGCTGCAGCAGCGGATTTGGAGGACGCTGGTGTAGAGGCAGTGCTTGTGCCTTGGTTAGATTCAGTGGAAGTCATAGAAGGCGTGAGGGCATGGAAACATCCATCAAGCTGGAAATAACCCTCCTGCAGATTCTTGACTGCTTGTGTCAGCGCTGCCATCTGCTTTCCAGCGCAGAAGCACCTCTCTCGGCCTCAGACCTCCTGGCTGTTTGGTACTATCTGGTACCAAAGTGCTGGAGGCCAATGGAGAGAGGGCTACCCTTGCAGCTAAGTTCTAGACTCCCCTGGAGGTGTGACAGGAGGATTCAGGCCCAAAGTAGCACAGGTCACCTGCTGAGTTGCTTGCAGAAAAAGTTCAGGAACACAGCTGATGTGCTGCGGGGCTGCTGAAGGCAGGTGGTGCCTGTGAGATGTAGCAGGTAACTAGGGTCACTGAGACAGAGGGTAGTCGGTACAAGCCAAGGTTCGGTGCTAGGAGGGTAGCAGAGGAGACAAGGTCAGGTGAGAGCCGAGGTTAAGACAGGTAGCAGGCAGAAGAGATCTGTTTAACAAGCCAAGGTCAGGAGTCGGGCAGGAGACAGGTCTAGAACAAGTCGAGTCGGTAATCAAGAATCACAGGAAACAGGAAACACGGGGACATTGGTAACAGCTGAAGATCAAACAGAAATAAAAGCAAGATGAAGCTGCATTTAGGATTCATGATAGAAAAACAAACCAATGGAATTGGGCCAATGCGTTTACCAATAACAAACGGTAAGTGAAACTCTGTGATAAGGAGGCAAATAAATCCAATACAAATACCATGTGAAAGTAGCACATGGATGAAGAAAACATATAAGGAACAATAAATGTGCAAAGCACTGAGTGTATATAAGGATGGGTTAGTAGAACCCAATCTCAAAAAATGAAGTGGTAGCAAGAATTATGACAAAAAATTGAGTGACAAATATAATATACAGTGAATCCTGATGAGCAAGAAAAACACAAACAAAACAAAAAGTGGGTCCATATGACATGTGATGTCAAATGAAAAAAGCAAAAAAAGAAAAAAGATCCAAAATTAGTCCATGCACAATGTATAAACTTGATCACGGTGAAAAAATCCAAACCACCACAGAATCGTGCAGAGAGTAAAAAAGATGCCTCCACCTACAGACACACTGCCGCTTACCGGAATATGGTCCCTTATGACAGGGGACCCAGGAGCGTAAGTGGCTAATAACCCAGCCTGGGGGTCTCAATAGCAGGCACAAAACTCCTCACTCCCAGCAGTGGTAATCGTCATCTCAGTGCAGCCAGATGGTGAAATCCCCATAGAAATAAAGGAAGGCTCGCATAGTGTAAAACAGGCCAGAAGACTCCCGTTATAATCCCCGCTTTTTAATTCTGGTTCTTCACTCACCACTTGGCCTAAGTTCCAGCAAAAAGTGCAAACACTTTTGCTGGATTTCTGGCACTTGTTTGCACTTTTTGCTGGAACTTAGGCCAAGTGGTGAGTGAAGACTTTTTAGTTGAAACGCGTAGGGCTAGCACCTCTAGCTTCCCACATTGCCATTTTATCTCTATTCGTGATCACTTTTTATATTTTTGTAATGTATGGTGTTTTACTTTAATAAATCCCATCTTGGTTGACCTGCACCATGTGGAGTTCCCCTTTTCTTTCTCCCATGCTCGAGTGCTGATGACTACTCCTGGACCATCCCCTCCTTGGAAACGATTGTTGTGATTGACAGCCTTCGAATCTCCGTCTGGGACCACCTTCCATCTTGTGTCCATTGGAGTTTGCGGCTTACAGGATACCGTCCAGTCCGGCATCATCACACCACGGGAGATCTCCCTTAAGCCTTTTTTGACGCACTGCCATATGGTATGTAAGTCCTACTGATCTGGTAAGGGTACCTACCTCTTCCTATTGAATGCCTTCATGCCTTTTGTTACTTCCCCTCTGATTGAAAATTGAGAAGAAAGTTTCCCACCATTTGATACTTCACATGTGGACTTTCAGTATGTAGAAGTTTATTTTGCTGTCACATATTTCATATATGGACTTTTGGTCCTCTTTATATATATTTATATGTATTCACTTTACTCTTGCACTTGAAGAGTTCTTGATTCACATTTATATATTCACTTATTGTATATTAGCGCTACACTCATTCTTATAATTTGTCTGTAGGTGGAGGCATCTTTTTTACTCTCTGCACAATTCTGTGGTGGTTTGGATTTTTTCACCATGATCAAGTTTATACATTGTACATGTACTAATTTTGGATCTTTTCTTTATTTGCTTTTTTCATTTGACATCACATGTCATATGGACTCACTTTTTGTTTGTGTTTTTCTTGCGCATCAGGATTCACTGTATATTATATTTGTCACTCAAATTTTTGTCATAATTCTTGCTACCACTTCATTTTTTCAGATTGGGTTCTACTAACCCATTCTTATATACACTCAGTGTTTTGCACATTTATTGTTCCTTATATATTTTCTTCATCTCGTTATTTTTATTTTTGTGCTACTTTCACGTGGTATTTGTGTTGGGTTTATTTGCCTCCTTATTACAGAGTTGCACTTACGTTTGTTATTGGTAAACACATTGGTCCAATTCCATTGGTTTGTTTTTCTATCATGAATCCTTAGCACAGCTTCATCTTGTTTTTATTTCTGTTTTGGCATTGAGTTGCAGCTTGGTCCCTTTAGATAATAGCACAGTTTTCTTTTTAACATTGAAGATCAAACAGCATTTCAGACAAGGGCTGGCTTCCTTATAAAGGCCCATGTGATGTGCTGGTGGAGATGCTGGGTCCTAGATCCCTTCTCCTGCCCTGCCAGATGCTGGGTCCTAGAGTCCTCCTGCTATTGGTACCCTGACAACTACACAAATACCCTACACTGACAATACACTATACTGACACACTATATTAACAGTACATTATACTATTACACACTATACTCACACACTGTACTAACACACTACAATAACACTCTACACTCAGAGTCATAATAAGTGAACACATTACCTCACTCGTAGCAATTTCAGCCCTGCTCTATCTATTTCCATTCCAACAAACATTAAGAGCTGGCTATGGGAAGGAACTTTATTTAGTGTGGGGTGGGACTACGAGCACTGAGCCGTGATTGGAGAGAGCCATCATCACTTTGTCCAATCAGGGCTCTGACAATTCTAAATGGCGTAGCCTTGCACCTGACCAGTAAGGCTGATCCGAACACCCCCCCCCGGTTCAGTTTGCACCAGAACTTGCGAACAGGCAAAAAAAAAATTCGGACGAACACCATTAAAGTCTATTGGACACGAACATAAAAAATAAAAAGTGCTCATTTTAACCACTTGCCGCCCACCCACCGTCAAATGACGGCTGGGCAGTGTGGCTTTTGTTCTGGGTGGACATCATATGCCGGCTTCCCAGAACGACCACTCTGGGGGCGCACAGCGTGGTGATCGCGGGCGTGCCATGTTGCTAGGACACGGCGCAACCCCAATCTGTGTAAGGAGCCGCGGCTCTTTAACCATGTAATCGGCTGTGTCCAATCACAGTGTGAGGAGAGGAGAGCCAATCAGCGGCATCTTTGCACAGGGGACAGCTAGGTATGTAATCAGGGCACTGATCATCAGTGCCCTGAATACAATTAAGTGCCCACAAGTGCCAGCAATGATTGCCCATGACTGCCAGCAATCAGTGCCAACCAGTGCCCACAATTGCCACCAATCTGTGCCCACAAGTGCCAGCAATCAGTGCCCACAAGTGCCAGAAATCAGTGGCCATTAGTGATGCCAGTCAGTACTGGCTATCAGTGCTGCCCATCAATGCCTATCACTGCTGCTCATCAATGCTCATCACTGCTGCCCACAAATACCACCCATCAATGCCCATCAGTGCCGCCTATCTGTGCCCACCAGTGCTGTCTATCTGTGCAAATCAGTGCTGCCTATCTGTGCCCACCAGTGCCAGATATCAGTGCCACCTATCAGTGCCCATAAGTGCGGCATATTCGTGCCTCCTCATCAGTGCCACCTAATCGGTGCCCATAAGTGTCGCCTCATCAGGGCCCATAAATGCCACCTCATCAGTGCAGCCTATCAGTGCCCACCAGTGCCGCCTCATCAGCGCCCATCAGTGAAGGAGAAAAATTACTTATTTACAAAATTTACTGACATAAACTAAGAAAAACTTTTTTTTCCAAAGTTTTTGGTCTTTTTTTTGTAGGAAAAAAAAAAACAACGCAGGAGTTATTAAATACCACCAAAAGAAAGCTTTATTTGTACAGTGTAGCATGACTGCGCAATTGTCATTCAAAGTGTGACAGTGCTGAAAGCTGAAAAATGGCTTGGGCAGGAAAGGGGTGTAAGTGCCCTGTATTGAGGTGGTTAAAGGCTTATATGCAAGTTATTGTCATAAAAAGTGTTTGGGGAGCTGGGTCCTGCCCCAGGGGACATGTATCAATGCAAAAAAAAGTTTTAACAACGGACGTTTTTTCGGGAGCAGTGATTTTAATAATGCTTAAAGTGAAACAATAGAAATGAAATATTCCTTTAAATATCATGCCTGGGGGGGGGGGGGGTGTCTATAGTATGCCTGTAAAGTGGCACAGTTTTCCTGTGTTTAGAACAGTACCACAGAAAAATGACATTTCTAAAGGAAAAAAAGTCATTTAAAACTGATCGCGGCTGTAATGACTTGTTGGGTCTCAGCAATATAATGGTGTCCCCCCCAGTCCATTACCAGGCCCTTTGGAAAAAAGAAAAAAAAAGCTGCAACAGTTCTGCCTCCATGGGAGGCTCCCGTCGAGTGACGCTTCTTCTCTGTGACAGTTGTTATATAGCTGAGGGCGGGGCCACCCGGTGAAGTAAACGGGTGGCCCGTGAGATGGATCTACATCGCGGGACATTTTTGTTTTTTTATTTTTTAATAAAGGACTTGTCCCAAAGTGTTTCCTGTTGTTTTTTTACTATTTTTGACACTTTTTTGTGAAATGGTAGGGGAACAATGTACCCGTTACCAATTCACATAGGGGGGAGGTCGGGATCTGGGGGTCCCCTTGTTAAAGGGGGCTTCCAGATTCTGATAAGTCCACTGCCCACAAACCCCCACAACCACCGGGCAAGGGTTGTGGGGATGAGGCCCTTGTCCCCATCAACATGGGGACAAGGTGCTTTTGAGGGCTACTCCAAAGCATACCACCATGTTGAGTGCATGTGGGCCTGGTACAGTTCAGGAGGGGGTGCTCTCTCATCCCCCCTCTTTTCCTGCGGCCTGCCAGGTTGCGTGCTCGGATAAGGGTCTGGCATGGATTTTGGGGGGACCCCTACACCTTTTTTTAAAATTTGGAGCAGGGTTCCCCTTAATATCCATACCAGACCTGAAGGGCCTGGTAGGGATTTTGGGGGGACCCCACGCAATTAAAAAAAAAAAAATTGGTTTGGGGTTCCCCTTAATATCCATATCAGATCCAAAGGGCCTGGTAATGGACTGGGGGGGACCCATGCCATTTTTTTCAATGAGTTTTACCCATATCGCAAAGACCCGACAATTCATTACAGCCATGATCAGGAACACTGTGCCACTTTACAGGCATACTATAGACACCCTCCAGGCACGATATTTAAAGGAATATTTCATTTTTATTGTTTCACTTTAAGCATTATTAAAATCACTGCTCCCGAAAAAATGGCTGTTTTTAAAATTTTTTTTTGCATTGATACATGTCCCCTGGGGCAGGACCCAGGTCCCCAAACACTTTTTATGACAATAACTTGCATATAAGCCTTTAAAATGAGCACTTTTGGTTTTTCAAGTTAGTGTCCCATAGACTTTAATGGGGTTCCGTGGCTTTCGAATTTGCCGCGAACACCGCATGATGTTCGTTGTTCGCCGAACATCCGAACAACCAAAGTTCGGGTCCAACTCATGCTCGGGCCGAACCGTTCGTCCATCCCTACTGACCAGAGGTCAGGTACAAGGCTTTATCCAATTAGAACCCTGGAATGCACTGTAAAGCGCACAGTGCATTGTGGGGTGCTCGTCGGGGGCAAACATCCCACCGAACGCTCGCAAGTTCAGGTGTTCGCTGAATGGGCGAACAGGCGATGTTCGGGCTGAACTTTTGCTTGGCTTAGACAGTTCGCCTGACACTAATTATGACATTGGAAATAAGGGCTTGTTGGCAATTAAGGCAGCTTTTTCTGAAAGTAGACATCTCATGGAAGGGGCTAATCCTCCTATGACTGCTCTCACAGCTCAATAAATCTTAAATTTCATCTGTTTGCAAAAGATTGTCCTCTAGACAAGTACAGTGAACTTTGTTCTTCCCCAGGTTCAACTTTGCCATTTCATACTGAACTAAATTGTACAATGGCATGGCAGATGCTTTATCAAAGACTTCTGAGCCCCTTTAGGAAAGCAACCCTGACTGTACCATTCTGCCTCAGAAGAACTTCCTAGAATCCATGACTCTAAAGCATCCCTTAACCTACTTAAAGATGGCTAGTATAATGACCCATTCCTCATAACCTATTCAGTCCCTAAGCTGTCCACCTTTAGGAGATCCCTGAAAATTCACTTATTCAGGGAAGCCTATCCCACACCCACCTAACAACCCCATCAAATCATTACCTGCATCTACTACCTTTTGTACCACCACCCACTCCCTTTAGAATGTAAGCTCTACGAGCAGGGCCCTCCTGTCCCTTCTGTATTGTACTGTAATTGTGCTGTCCCCCCTCTACATTGTAAAGCACTGCGTAAGCTGTTGGCGCTATATAAATCGTTAATAATAATAATAATAATAATAATTCCTCAATCACCCATCTATAAACATTAACCTCACCTTTGAAATGGGCATCTGGACTCAACTTGATTGCCTCTATATACCACAATCTTCTTGGTGAGAAGTCCTCAGCCTGGTTCATGACTCTAAACACACAGGCCACAAAAACTCAGGAACGTTTATCATTTTTCTTTTGATAGGCTAGTTATATAAAAGATGTCATGATGTTGTCTCATGTCTGACATGTGCATATAATAAGACACCCTGAACTTTTCTTCTGGAATTACTCCAATCACAAACAGTCCCATCACAATCCTGGATTTCCTGGATTTCCAATCCTGGAAAAAATGGATTTTGTGGTTGATCTACCTCCCTCTAAAGAGATGATAACTAACTTAGTGATAACTAACTTGCTCGGGGGAGCACATTGCAATGGCTTCTATCTTTAAGGCTTCTTTCTCTAAGTGATTCTTTCTACAAGTGATATGCACTTCATTCTCTGCACTATGCACTTCATTCTCTGCACTAAGTTCTGCCTCACCTGATCATTCCTTCTGTCTCTTTACAGGTATGTGTCAGCTCATCCACATCTTCCACCGTTAACTGAAATTGGAATCTGCCTGCTGTCTCTGTGTGTGTGTGTCTCTGGTATGTGTCAGCTCATCCACATCTTCCACTGTTAACTGAAATTGGAATCTGCCTGCTGTCTCTGTGTGTGTGTGTCTCTGGTATGTGTCAGCTCATCCACATCTTCCACCGTTAACTGAAATTGGAATCTGCCTGCTGTCTCTGTGTGTGTGTGTCTCTGGTATGTGTCAGCTCATCCACATCTTCCACCGTTAACTGAAATTGGAATCTGCCTGCTGTCTCTGTGTGTGTGTGTCTCTGGTATGTGTCAGCTCATCCACATCTTCCACCGTTAACTGAAATTGGAATCTGCCTGCTGTCTCTGTGTGTGTGTGTCTCTGGTATGTGTCAGCTCATCCACATCTTCCACCGTTAACTGAAATTGGAATCTGCCTGCTGTCTCTGTGTGTGTGTGTCTCTGGTATGTGTCAGCTCATCCACATCTTCCACCGTTAACTGAAATTGGAATCTGCCTGCTGTCTCTGTGTGTGTGTGTCTCTGGTATGTGGCCTTCTCTATCTGTTGCCCTGTGCGAACAACCATGACATTGTTTGTTTTTCTGGACTGTCTTACCTAAGTTTTATGTGTTGATCTTGTCTTGGCCTCTTGCTATTCTGACTTTTGAAGCAAAAAGTTCACTTTGATTGCCAGGCACTCTTATAGTCACTCATGATTAATTAACGAACTTCAACCCCACCCCTATAACAGTATATATTTGAGCATCCTTAAGGGGTGAGCACATTGCTCGGGGGAGCACATTGCAATGGCTTCTATCTTTAAGGCTTCTTTCTACAAGTGATATGCACTTCATTCTCTGCACTTCAGCGATTGCACGAAGCAAACGAATACAGCAATCTGCACTGGAAAGCTGCTAACAGACTGCAGGTGACCCTGTCTCTCTATTAAGCTCTCCTTCCACTCTGTAACATGCACTCTCTACCACTGCTTCTGACACTCCTCTCCTCTCTCCTCAAACTCTCTTACCTTCACCCCCCCTCTCCACCCGCCTGCTTATACATATCACCCTGCCTTCTGTCTTCCCCCTACTACTGCTCTTACCAACTCTCGCTCATTCTACATCCATACACTGATAAAACCTCCAGTACTCTGAGACATGCCCCTTCACATAAATCACAGTCCCACATTACCTCCCTCACCCTCCTGCTTATCCTAATCTCTGGTGACATATCCCCAAACCCTGGGCCACCATCATCTGTCTTTGCCCAACGCTCCCATCCCCCTACACCCTCTGGCAGGAGCCACAACCCACAGAACTTGGTCTCTATTCCTCTTTCCAAAACCAGCCCCCCCTTTTCCTGTGCCCTGTGGAATGCACGTTCTGTCTGCCACAAACTCACCGCCCTCCACGACCTCTTCATCACAAATTCCTTTAACCTACTTGCCATTACTGAAACCTGGCTTCATGAATCGGATACTATTTCTCCTGCTTCCCTCTCCCATGGGGGCCTTAACTGGACTCACTCCCCCAGACCAAGTGGACGGAAGGGAGGTGGAGTGGGAATCCTTCTAGCCCCATGCAGCACCTATCAGGTTCTTCACCCACCTCCCTCTCTGACACTCTCCTCTTTTGAGGCACACTGCATTCGTCTTTTCTCTCCCATTTCTCTAAGAATTGCTGTCATCTACCGGCCCCCTGGACCGGTATCAGCCTTTCTTGATGACTTCTCTGCCTGGCTACCCTACTTTCTCTCTTCTGAAATCCCCACAATTATTCTTGGGGACTTCAACATCCCTGTCAACACTAACACTACTATTACTTCTAAACTTCTTAATCTAACCTCATCGCTTGACCTGAAGCAATGGATACAGGCTCCTACCCACTCCAACGGCAACACCCTTGACCTTGCCTTCTCCTATCTGTGCACTCCGTGCAACCTTTCCAACAATCCACTCCCACTCTCTGATCACCACCTTATTAGTTTTGCTCTCTCCTTGTCTTCCACCTCTTCTCCCTCCAACCGCCTAACAGTTACACGCAGAAACCTTCGCCACCTCAACCCTTCTCTTCTCTACTCTGATACTGATCACCTCTATGACAAAATCTCCCCCCTGTCCTGCCCCAACCTAGCTACTTTCATCTACAACAGCTCACTGTCTTCCTCCCTAGACAAGCTGGCCCCCCTCACTACACGCAGAATTAGGCCCCGACTGCTACAACCCTGGCAAACAGATGACACCAGAAGTCTCAGAAAACGTAGCCGCGCTCTTGAGCGCCTGTGGCATAAGACTAAGACCCAGGAAAACTTCACACAATATAAATCTGCCCTCCTAAAATACTACTCCTGCCTTCACACTGCCAAACAGACCTACTTTATCACACTCATTAACACCTTCTCATCCAGTCCACGTCAACTCTTCTCTACCTTCAACACTCTACTCTGTCCTCCACTGCCTCCACCCACCAACTCACTCACTGCCCAGGAGATTGGCAATCACTTCAAAACTAAGATTGATACAATTCATGAGGAGATCGCCAATACGCAAAAACCTCCCCCATGCAACACCCCATGTCCACAGATACAATCATTACTTCCCTCATTCAACCCTGCTACTACTACTGAGGTTGCTAAACTTTTATCTAGCACTCATCTAACCACTTGCCCCCTGGATCCTGTTCCCTCGCAAATGCTACGCTCACCCTCTGACTCGATTCTACGCTCTCTAACTCACATTTTCAACCTCTCCCTCTCTTGTGGCATCTTCCCAAACTCTCTAAAACATGCGCTAGTCACCCCCATACTAAAAAAGCCCTCACTGGATCCCACCAATCTCAACAACTTACGTCCCATCTCCTTACTCTCCTTCTCCTCCAAACTTCTTGAAAGACTGGTCTACAACCGACTAAGCAACCATCTGACCATGAATAAACTTCTTGATCCCCTTCAGTCCGGTTTTCGCCCTCAACACTCCACGGAAACTGCTCTCCTTAAACTCTCAAATGACCTACTAATGGCTAAAGCCAATGGACACTATTCTGTACTACTTCTCCTGGATCTCTCTGCTGCCTTTGACACAGTGGACCACCCCCTCCTCCTCAAAAAACTCCACTCCTTTGGTCTCCGTGACTGTACTCTTCGCTGGTTCTCATCCTACCTATCCCACCGCTCCTTCAGTGTCACTTACAACTCTACTTCCTCCTCTCCTCTTCCTTTTTCCGTTGGGGTCCCCCAAGGTTCTGTTCTCGGACCTCTCCTTTTCTCAATCTACACCACCTCCTTGGGTCAGTTGATTGCCTCCCACGGCTTTAAATATCATCTCTACGCTGATGACACCCAAATCTATCTCTCCACCCCCCAGCTCTCTCCATCTGTCTCCTCACGCATTACCAACTTACTAGCAGACATATCAGCCTGGATGTCACATCACTTTCTCAAACTCAACCTATCCAAAACCGAGCTCATGATATTTCCTCCCTCAGGTGCCACTTCCCCTGATCTCCCTGTCAAGATCAACGGCTCAACTATCAACCCATCTCCCCACGCCAAGGTCCTAGGTGTAATCCTGGACTCTGAACTAACCTTTCGACCCCACATTCTATCACTATCCAAAGCTTGCCGCCTCTGTCTTCGCAACATCTCCAAGATACGCCCCTTCCTAACCAATGACACCACAAAGCTTCTAATCCACTCCTTGGTCATCTCCCGCCTTGACTACTGCAACTCCCTCCTCATTGGTTTACCTCTAAATAGGCTATCCCCACTTCAGTCCATCATGAACGCTGCGGCCAGGCTCATCCACCACACAAACCGCTCAGCGTCTGCTTGTCAGGAGCCAGGGAGCGTCTCCGCTCGCCGGACTCCGGTGCGCATGCGCACGGGACGAGCGCTTCGCCGCACACCCGTCCGCGGCCTGATGGTGCGGCGCGCGCGGGTGCACGGCGGTCCCCGTGTGCGCGCCGTAGCCCGTGCGGGTGCCCGGTAGCGCGTCACACTGACGCGCTCGCCGGGCACGGGGGGCTATATCTGACGGCTCCAGCACCCAGTCGGGTTCCTGGTTTGTCGTCAGCTCTCCCCTGTTCCTTGAGCCTGTGTCCCTAAGTACTTTGCCTGATCTGTGTACCGAACCTCTTGCTGCCTGATTAACCACTACTCTCCTGGATTTGCCCTTGATATTCTGCCTGATCTGTGTACCGAACCCTGGCTTGTTTAACCACCACTCTGCTGGACAATCCTATCAGATACCTGCCTGATCTGTGTACCAAACCCCTGGCCTGTTTAACCACTTCTCTGCTGGACCATCCTGATTATACCTGCCTATTCCCTAACTTCTGCTTGTGTTTGCAGCCTTGCTCCCCCTGGATCCCGGGGCACCCGCTTCCAGCCTCTGAACCTGCTATCCGTCCGGAAGCCCGTGCCTCCGCGTGCCCCCAGCCTCCTGTACCCATTTCGGGGGTCTGGGTGCGCGTGGTCGTAAGGGCGAGCCGCTCTCGGCATCTCGGCCTCGGTAAGTACGTGTTCGTGACAGTACAAACCAGCCAGATGTCTGAGGCCGACAGAGCGCGCTCTCCTCTGGAGATCCTGTGCCAGCAAGTGTCTACCCTGGCGGACTCCGTACAGAAGCTACAAGAAGGTTATACACAAATTGATAACCGTCTGCAGCAGATCACCGGGTTACTACCCTCCGCAGCCGCAGCTCCTGCACCCAGCAGTGGGGGTCCGCTTCCCCAAGCTCCGGCCAACCCCACTGTGGTCATGGCCCTTCCTGAGCCCAGGGTCCCTACACCTGAACGGTTCTCGGGAGATCGCAAGAAGTTTAGGGCTTTTAAAAACGCATGTTCCCTCTACTTCGCCCTACAGCCAAGAACCTTCTCTTCAGAGATCGTCAAGGTGGGGTTTGTCATTTCCCTGCTTTCCGAGGAACCCCAGGCTTGGGCCCACAGCCTGATGGAACAGAGCAGCCCTGCCCTGAACACTATCGAGGCATTCTTTGAGAGCATGACCCAGCTCTACGATGATCCGCAACGCATGGCCACCGCCGAAGCTATCTTGCACCATTTGTCCCAAGGAAGAAGACCTATTGAGGACTATACAGTAGAGTTCCGTAAGTGGGCGGCCGACACCAACTGGAATGAGCCGGCCTTACGTTACCAGTACCGCCAAGGCCTATCTGAATTACTCAAAGATGAGTTAGCTAGGATGGAGACCCCTGCTTCCTTGGAGGAACTCATTCAAGCAGCTACAAAACTCGATCGGCGCCTTCGGGAGCGGCGCTCAGAACGGTTTCAGCAGCCTCGCCCTGCCTGGGCGTCACCACGACTTCACTCTACAGTACCCCAAACTTCACCTTCAGTTACCACTGCATCGGTCCCTGAAGTCGAACCAATGCAGCTCGGTTTGGTCCGAGGTCCATTGACCTCCGAGGAGAAGCAGCGCAGGCGGCAGTCTAACCTTTGCCTCTACTGCGGAGGAACCGGGCACTTCCTGCGCAGCTGTCCGATCAGGCCCAGTAAGTTCTCTCAGTCAAACATATTGAACTTTCCTAACCATAACATCCCCAAGGCTTATGTGATGTTGTTTGTTTCTCTGCAGCTTCCGGAAAAGGAGACTCGCCTGCAGGCCATCGTTGATTCCGGGGCCTGCAGCTGTTTCATTGACTCCGCCTTGGCACACAGATTGAAGATCCCTCTACAGACCAAAGAGCAGGATCTACAAATACACCTGGCCGACGGATCCCTTCCTTGCTCGGGTCCCATCACCCAGGAGACCCAACCTATTTCAGTCGTCACAGACTCCGGCCACCGGGAGTTCTTACGGCTTGACCTAATTCGCTCACCAATCTTCCCCATCATACTTGGCCTACCATGGTTGCAAGCCCACGATCCGCTAATCAAATGGAGCACCAAGTCAGTATCATTCTCTTCTCAGTATTGCTCCCAACACTGCCTGCTTCCGGATTCCAAAGTTTGTGCCACAATGGCGGTACCGCCAAACAACCTCCAACACGTCCCCTCTGAGTATCTCGAGTTTCAAGAGGTTTTCAGTAAACAAATGGCTGACCGCCTACCACCTCACCGGGCCTACGACTGTCCAATTGATCTTCTTCCTGGTTCCGAGATTCCATTTGGCCGGATATTTCCCCTTTCTGAAACCGAACTGGAAGCTCTAAAGCAGTACATAGATGAAAATCTTGAGAAAGGTTTCATCCGCCCTTCATCCTCACCCGCTGGAGCAGGTATCTTTTTCGTGGGAAAAAAAGATGGTACCCTAAGACCCTGCGTAGATTATCGACAACTCAACAACATCACAATTAAGAACCGGTACCCGTTGCCGCTCATTCCTGAGCTATTCCAAAGGTTTCGATCGGCCAAGGTGTTCTCCAAACTTGACCTCCGGGGGGCCTACAACCTCGTCAGGATCAGGGCTGGAGACGAATGGAAGACGGCCTTTAGATCCAGATTCGGTCACTTCGAATATTTAGTGATGCCATTCGGCCTCTGCAATGCTCCAGCCACCTTCCAACATCTAGTGAATGACATCTTCCGACAATATCTAGATGACTTCCTGGTGGTGTATCTGGACGACATCCTCATCTTCTCCCCTACGCTAGAGATGCACAGGAGGCACGTTAAAACAGTTCTTGCTATTCTTCTGCAACACAAGCTATACCTAAAAGCCGAAAAGTGTGAGTTTGAGAGATCAACCATACAATTCTTGGGATTCATACTCTCCACCAATGGGGTTGCAATGGACCCCCAGAAGATTCAGGCAATTCAGGAGTGGCCAGCTCCATCAAATAAAAAAGCAGTACAGAGGTTTATAGGATTTGCCAATTTCTATCGGAAATTTATCGTGGGATTCTCTGCCATTGTGGCACCTATTACCCAACTGACTCGGCAGCATCATTCGTTCCAGTGGTCCGCAGCCGCTCAAGAGGCTTTCCTTAAGTTAAAAGAACTATTCAGTTCTGCTCCAATCCTTTGCCATCCTGACCCGACTCAACCCTTCGTACTGGAGGTAGATGCATCAGAAATCGCAACCGGAGCAATTCTTTCCCAGAGACAGGGACCAAAGGCCATCCTGCATCCAGTAGCTTTCGCTTCTCGGAAACTCAGCCCACCGGAACTCAATTACGACGTGGGTGACAGAGAGCTGTTGGCTATAAAGTTTGCTTTGGAGGAATGGAGGTATCTGCTGGAGGGGGCAGTTCATCCGGTGATGATCTTTACGGATCACAAAAATCTCGAGTACCTCAGAACAGCAAGACGGTTAAAACCCCGCCAAGCCCGTTGGGCCCTGTTCTTCTCTCGTTTTAATTTCCATATTGCATACAGACCTGGGGCAAAGAACGGGAAGGCTGATGCCCTTTCACGAATGTTTTCCGCAGACTCCCAAATACCCACACCCAGCACGATCCTCTCTCCTCAAAATTTTCTTGGACTAACTCAAGCAGACTTAATATCCTCCATCAAATCTTCATCAGGCACATGTACGGAACCAGCTGTGCATTCCCTGAAAAAATATGAAGACCTTTTCTGGATTAAAGGAAAAATATTTGTACCACAAGTGACTCGGTCCCTAGCCCTTCAGATGTGTCATGATCACAAGATGGCAGGACATTTCGGGAACAAGAAAACGGCTGAACTCCTTTCTCGTTCTTTTTGGTGGCCAGGATGGAGAAGGGACTGTAGGGAATATGTGGCATCCTGTCCCCTATGCCAGAGAAACAAGGGCCAGAACACCAAATCCTGGGGTTTGCTCAGACCTTTGCCCATTCCGGAACGACCATGGGCTGACGTGTCCATGGACTTCATCGTTGACCTACCCAGCTCAGAGAGTTTCTCCACCATCCTAGTTGTTGTCGACCGCCTTTCCAAAATGGCCCACTTTCTGCCCATGAGGGGTACTCCCTCTGCCGTAGACACGGCCAACATCTTTCTAAAGGAGATCGTTAGGCTCCATGGAATACCAAGGAGCATCGTGTCAGACAGAGGCGTTCAGTTCACGTCCAAATTCTGGAGGGAACTATGCAAGGCTTTGGGTATCAACATTTGTCTTTCTTCAGCTTATCATCCTCAGAGCAATGGTCAGACAGAGAGGACCAACCAGACGCTAGAGCAGTACCTCCGATGCTTTTGCTCGGGTTCTCAGGATGATTGGGCAAGCCTCCTCTCCTACGCTGAATTTGCGTACAATAACTCTATCCATGCCTCCACCAACCAGACTCCTTTCTGGACCAATTGTGGGTTTCATCCCACATCCTTCGCTAACAACATTCCCGAAACGGCAGTTCCTGCAGTCCAGGATAGGATAATCTCGTTACAGTCCAATTTTCAAAGAATTCAAGATACATTACGCAAGACCCAGGAGGACTATAAGAAACAGTACGACCGGAGCAGAAAGGCAAACCCAAAATTTGACGTAGGAGACGAGGTCTGGCTGTCCACCATCAATCTGAAATTACCACTGCCATCTCGAAAGCTCGGGCCTAAGTTCATTGGGCCTTTTCAAGTCAGGAGGATTATCAACCCTGTGGCGGTGGAATTGACACTTCCCAAAACATACCGGATTCACCCCGTTTTTCATGTGTCACTATTGAAGCCTGTGGTGCCCAGCCCTTTTCCAGGAAGAAAAGAACCTCCTCCTCCGCCAGTCAGAATCGATGGCGAGAATGAATTCGAGGTGGAATCCATTCTTGGTTGCAGGAAGAGGGGCAGACAGTTACAGTACCTGATTCAATGGAAGGGGTACCCCCCCGAAGATAATTCCTGGGAGCCCGCCAGGAATCTACACGCTCCACAGTTAATTCGAGCATTTCATCAAGATCATCCAGAACTAATGGCCAGCCTTGGCGTCCAGTGTCCGCCCTTAGGAGGGGGGCACTGTCAGGAGCCAGGGAGCGTCTCCGCTCGCCGGGCTCCGGTGCGCATGCGCACGGGACGAGCGCTTCGCCGCACACCCGTCCGCGGCCTGATGGTGCGGCGCGCGCGGGTGCACGGCGGTCCCCGTGTGCGCGCCGTAGCCCGTGCGGGTGCCCGGTAGCGCGTCACACTGACGCGCTCGCCGGGCACGGGGGGCTATATCTGACGGCTCCAGCACCCAGTCGGGTTGCTGGTTTGTCGTCAGCTCTCCCCTGTTCCTTGAGCCTGTGTCCCTAAGTACTTTGCCTGATCTGTGTACCGAACCTCTTGCTGCCTGATTAACCACTACTCTCCTGGATTTGCCCTTGATATTCTGCCTGATCTGTGTACCGAACCCTGGCTTGTTTAACCACCACTCTGCTGGACAATCCTATCAGATACCTGCCTGATCTGTGTACCAAACCCCTGGCCTGTTTAACCACTTCTCTGCTGGACCATCCTGATTATACCTGCCTATTCCCTAACTTCTGCTTGTGTTTGCAGCCTTGCTCCCCCTGGATCCCGGGGCACCCGCTTCCAGCCTCTGAACCTGCTATCCGTCCGGAAGCCCGTGCCTCCGCGTGCCCCCAGCCTCCTGTACCCATTTCGGGGGTCTGGGTGCACGTGGTCGTAAGGGCGAGCCGCTCTCGGCATCTCGGCCTCGGTAAGTACGTGTTCGTGACACTGCTACACCCCTCTGCCAATCCCTCCATTGGGTGCCACTCAGTCACCGAATTAAATTCAAGATACTAACTATAACCTACAAAGCCATCCACAACCTGGCCCCTAGCTACATCTCTAACCTAGTCACAAAATACCAACCTAATCGTTCTCTTCGCTCCTCCCAAGACCTCCTGCTCTCAAACTCCCTTGTCACCTCATCCCATGCTCGCCTTCAGGACTTCTCCAGAGCCTCCCCCATCCTCTGGAATGCTCTACCCCAATCCGTCCAATTTTCTCCTACTTTATCCACTTTCAGACGATCCCTGAAAACTCATCTCTTCAGAGAAGCCTATCTGGCCCCCACCTAACAACTGTACATTTATCTTCTCAATCAGCACATCACCCACAGTTATTACCTCTTGTATCTCTTGACCTTCCCTCTTAGATTGTAAGCTCTAAGGAGCAGGGCCCTCTGATTCCTACTGTATCAAATTGTATTGTATTTGTACTGTCTACCCTCAAGTTGTTAAGCGCTACGTAAACTGTTGGCGCTATATAAATACTGTATAATAATAATAATAATAATAATAATAATAACTTAGTAGTTGTTGACCGCCTCACTAAGATGACCCATTTTATCCCAGCAAAAGATCTCTATCAATCAGGAATTGGCGCACGTGGCACCATGCGATCTAATTGTCGGGGGGCTTCCTCAACGGCTTGTAAATGCCCAACTTGGTCTGGGGGAGAGAGAGTGCTTGAGGTCCAAAGAGTTACTTGCAGTGAGATGGAAGGACAAACAGAACGTTTTCGTTCTGTCTTCCATTCACCCAGATAAAGCAGTCCAAATTCTTACAGCGACTGGTGTTGTTGAGAAGCCCCTCTGTGTCCATGACTACAACCATAAAATGGGAGGGGTGGACTTCAACGACCAGATGAAGGCGCCGTACTTAGTTGCCCATAAGGCTAGATGCTGGTATAAAAAAGTGTCTGTATACTTACTCCAATTGGCTCTGTTCAATGCTTATGTGCTATGGACAAACTGTATCCTTCCTAAAATTCCTGGAAGAGGTCATCACAGCCCTTTGTATCCAGCAGGTGCTGTGGTCCAAATCACAACCCAGATGCAGTGAGCCGGCTGCATTAGAGGCATTTTCCGTATGTCTTTCCTGGTACCCCTACCCAACGAGCACCCCAAAAAAGATGCCGTATCTGTAGCAAGTATGGATATAGGCATGAAACCTGCTATTATTGTCCCTCCTGTCTTGACCAACCTGGTTTCTGCATCAGGAAAAGTTTCCATCGCTACCACACACTAGTGGAGTATTAGAATAGGGTACTGCATGGCACAGTCCTAGGGCACACTTTCACACAGGGTCTGGAAAGATGTTTGATGACCATCGCATTTTGACAGACCCAAAGCTGGAAAATTCATAGTTATCATAAAAGTTTAAAAAAACATAAAAAATGAATAATAAAAAAAAAATAAAAAATATATATATATATATATATATATATATATATATATATATATATATATATATATATATTATAAAATAAAAAAGCCAAAAATTGTTCTTGTTTTATTGTTCTTCTCTTTCTATTGTTCTGCTCTGTTTTACTGTATTTTATGCTATACCGAAATGGTTTACTGTTACTATGTTTTATCGTGTTTACTTTGCAGGTGTGTCCTACTGTTTTACTGTAATGTTGCTGTGTTTTATTGTTAACCATTATTGGCTTTGCAGGTACGCCATTCAGCTGCAGCACGGATTTATTTATTTTGACAGCAACAGGGTTTGCTCTCACGATACGTAAATCCATGACTCCAGCGCTGTAGGAGGTGATTTCACCACCACAGTTAAAAAAAAGAGCATATATGCTGAAGCATTAGGGGCATGGGTGGACATTAGGGGCGGATTGCCCCTATGCTTCAGCATATATTTTTTACTCTTTTTTTGGCACAGATTGCAATAAAAAAGTTGTTTTATTGAGTTAATGTTTTATTGATACTGCGATTTATTGTGATTTCCCCACCACAGTTAAAAAAAGCATAGGGGCAGGGGTGGCAGAGATTTCTTCATCCACATCGATCAATGTGAATGGAGGAATCTGTTTTTTTAGGTTCTTAGAAAGTACATGTAGAGTTGGGTAATATAAAAGAGATGCACACATGGGTAAAATTGCAGAGAATGGTATGCAGGAACAGACATAAAAAAGAGCACACAACATGTTTTAAATGATAGGGTTCTAAGTGGTGTCTTTTGTTCAGAAATACCAGACCTTATCAGATTTCATTGGGTGCCTCTATACAAGTATACTAGTTCTTCTTATAGGGAGACAGTTATTAACAAGGGCAGGCTACTCTACACTGAATTGTTCACTGATGATGACTAACAAACAAAGCTTTGGGGTCAAGATGGTTTAGGCAGCCCAAATGGCCATAGATGCCTTCCTCCCTCTTTAAAGCTCAGTCTTTTGTTACTTTCACCTGTGCTTTTCTCTCTTTTTTTGCTGTAAGTCAGTCTGGTTGTTGCCAGACAAGTTACTTGGGTAAGTTTCAAACTCTAAGACATATAAAAATTAATATCTGCACCAATCCCAATGACCTGAGTCTCACATCTTTTAACTCTATACAAGCCGATTCAACCAGTGACCCCACTGGAGCGCCACTGGGCAGTGGACATCTGCCATTTATTATATTTATTTGAAGCCTCCACCAAACTTGCATCCAGATCTCCACTATCCTAATTGTGAATTATCTATTTAATGGACTCCTGTACTGAGTAAAGTATGGAGGTACCTAATGGAAAGTTCTTTTTGAAAATACTTGGCTGTTCTTGATGCTTTTCGAGACATTGGAACAATCATATATATCAGGAAGGTTAGAGAAAAAAAGAATTCCTGACCTACATCTTTCTACAACCACGCTATACGGTATGGTCAAATCTGCAGTACTGGTTATTGTATCAGAATATTGTGTCAAGATACCCAAACAGTGGCTGCATTTAATTGGATGCAGCTTCTGTTCAGCTGACAAGTCTCCACCTCCTTTAATTTGTTTGATCAAAGGATGTCAGGTGGGAAGGTGGCGACAGGAATTCCCTCAAACTGAATTTTGGCTGATTTATTAGGAACCAACTGAAATTCACTGAGCGCATGGCTAGCATTAGAAAGCACTGAAGATAATAGATGATCATGACATCCAGACAACTAACATTTCCTGAAAAAGGTTAGGACTGGCAGCCTCCACATTCCACTCCACTTCCGCATTGCACATTTACTTTTACTTGTATATACTGTGAAGCATTATTTGCTCCCAGGACAGTGACCAAGATTTCATAGACGGCTCTCAGTCTCTAGTCATGATTGGGAGCCAGCAGAAGAGAGGCTCTATCATGGGACCACTGTGACAGCCAAGACTCATTTAAAAGGATGATGGGGCTGGGCAGGAAGGAGTAATTGTAGACATTTGTGGACTCAGGGCACCCTTATCCTCCTAGAAATGTGGAGCAGGTCAGTTGTTAGTGATATAGCACTTACAGGAAGAATTCTGTAGCTGCTCCTTTGCGAAGGCCCAATTTTTTAATTCATTGCATTCATTGTGTCTTCCTGTTCCTTGACCCACCTCCAAAGAGATCATCAATGTAACCCTGTATTCAGGAGCAGAAGTGAGCTGTTTATAACTAAAATTCCCCTGATAGGCTCTAATGAGGCTAGAAGAATGGAGTAGTCCTTTTATCATGAATGCAGCATTGTCATTAGTAAGCTAGCTCGTCTGCAATGATGTTCCTTGCCCATCCTGTGCAATTTGGATATGTGCTTTTTGTTATGCGGGGCTTTTTTATCAATATAAATAACTTGCTGGCCATACAACGCACACCCAGGGGTTTATCCTCTTGTTCTTTCCCAGTTGTTTTTTGATGACATGTGGAATCAAGAAATGACGCATCTTTGAGGACATTCTAAGTGTTGTGTTATGTTTTGAACCTGTCATTTTACAGTATCCATGACTAGTATCCTGTGTTGCTGTGTATGATCGGTCCCTCTTATTGCCCCAGTGCCTAGTCAGGGAGCTATTTGTTGTGTCGGCATTACATAGGCGCGGTGGTATCACTACAACCTTCTTCATGAGTCCTGATGAAGCTTGAATGAGAAACGCATTGACCCATGAGGAATATATACACATTCTCAATATTTGGCAATTCAGCATTGTAGTGACTGTTATTTCTATGACATTAGATAACTAGTTGCCTGCATGCATAGCAAATTCCTCAGGCTTGGTGGTCAGTGAAAATAAAACAAATACATAGTGCCTGTTGTCAGTAAGAGGAAAAATAGTGTCCCATCATTATTAATTAGAGAAATAGTGCCCCATCCTTGGTATTAGTTGGAGGAAACGTATCCTATTGTTCATGTCAGTGGCTGGAATTATGCCCCAAGGTTAGTGTCCAGTGAGAGGAATAGTACCTCATAGCAGTGGAAGTATTAGTGCCCCAAGGACAAGATAAAGGTAAGCATAGGGCTACATTCGGCCCACGTACCACTGTTTAGAGAACAATGCTTTAGAACACTTGTCTACATTTGATACATTTCGAATTTCTTTGCACCCAGAAATTGGCATTTACCAGAAAGTGGCATCCTCGGGTGCCATTTTTTGGGGGGAAGAACTAAAATGTGGAATGGGGCTCACACATGAAGTGTTTGCCCTAGGGGACAAGTGTTTAATAAGGCCCTGATTTCATGTATTAATATAATTAGGAGCTATACTAGAACCAGGGATTTTAAAACATTGCAGAGACAAATGCTGTGTGTAGACCTGCAAATTGCAAGCAGGTTTTCTGCTAGTCTCTAAATATCTACACAAAAGATGCAGTATCCAGGGTGCTTATTTAGTTTTGGCACTAAGAGAATCTCAGAGTACTATTTAAATGGTATCATCTGGCAGATAATGAAAACTAGGTGTGAAAAAAGCACCTTTCCAAGAAACATTAGATTAAAGTATCACAAGGCATTAAGATGCAGCATTTCAATGATTAGCAAAAGGCTTTGAAACACTGCAGAGAGATATACACATTAAAAGACAATGAAGCATCAGTTTTCACACAAATTAAAAACATGGATTAAATTGCCTTATACAAGTGAGGACAGAGCGTCAGCTCATTACAAAAGAGGCATCGCATATTACAAGGAATAATAGGGCTTTAACAGTAGCCAACAAACCACAAATATATCTTCCTGTGACTGAACCTCAAGTCAGCATGAGGCTTATTTAATGAGGCTCTGCAAAGCGCAATGTTGATTTGAGTGTGCTAACCCATAAAAGCCAATCAAATTTTACCTTTCATTTGTTTAAAACGGCTAAATCAATGAGATATGTTTACTTGTCAGTTGTTTTGAGTTACTGTACTTTGCATACTGCCTCTGACCTATTAAAACTGATATTGCATAAAAAATGCAAGATAGTCTGCAAGAAGGTGCAGTGACAACACTGTAATCTAGGCGAGTGGGCCAGAAGCGGAAGTATAAAATTAATATTTATATCTTTCCACCAATTGTTTATTTTCCTATTGTTTTCAGTTAGCAAGATAAGTGAAATTTATTCTCGCCCTTTATGCTAAGATCAAGTGTAGTATCTGATCTTATCAGTGTCCAGTAGGAGCGCTCCACTGTTATTCTGGCCTCATGGTGGCGATGGCCAACTGTATAGTATCCCTGCTGGTATGATGGAGATCCTGAGGGATCTTCCCTTGGGAACAGAAACCAGTGCATCCATTGAATGAGGTGGGGGATGGGTGTAATTTCCTAACAAACTAGATAGTGGCCTGGTGCACTCAGAGATGTGCCTCCATCCCTTCATTATTATCTCCATACAACCAATTTATTTGTCCTTGGACTTTAAATGAGACACAGCACAAACTACCAATGAATGACTAGTTTCCAACATTGTTGTTTAATAAATGAATATATATAGCATAAATAAAGAGGATATAATGGTACCAAGCTCATTTGTAATGAATCCATAATAATGCATTTCATACATAATTGAATATAGTGGTGACCATATACAATTCAACTGGCAATACATAATTAAAACAAAAATTGCATCCATAAACTCAACGTAATACTATGGGTTTGGGACTCCACTGTGTGACACTGCACTAGACCACAACACCTAAGCTTTTTTTCTGCACGCCTCATGAGCTAGACCTTTTGGCTGAAATTATTGTTACCAGGCAGCAAGGCCTAGCTTTTGCACATGAACATGCATTTTTTAAATTTTTGTATATTATTTTTTCACCCAAAAGTTGGTGATCCATGAACATATGGTAGCAGCAACCATAAACCTCATCCCTAACCACCACTAGTTATGGTGATGGTTGTAGCTCATGAGGTGGCACAATAAACTAAACCTTTTCAGTAAGGTACTCGGAGATAACATGGTTTTCCTTTGACACATACGAGATCAGATAATGCTCAGTCTGTGGAGTACTCAAGGCTTCACTAGAAATGCTCAGCAGGGCCACAACAGACACACACACATACATACACACTGCATACACAGTACTTACTTCTCTATTAGCATCTTTAGTTCCCCATGTTCCTGCTCCTGTTGGTGGAAAAACCTATGGAGGCAGCTCTCTCCTGCCTCCTCAACTGTCACTGCACAGCCCCATCTCCTCTCCTCCCTCCTCCTTTCCTGGCAGGCACATCTCCTCCTCCTCTCCCTTCCCCTCCTTTCCTAGAAGACACATCTCCTCCTCTTATTCCTCCCTTCTTCTTTCCTGGCAGACACAGCTCCTCCTTCTCTCCCCCCTCCTCCTTTCCTACCAGATACATCTCCTCCTCGCCTTCCCTCCTCCTTTCCTGGAAGACACAGCTCCTCCTCCTATTCCTACCTCCTCCTTTCCTGGAAGACACAGCTCCTCCTATTCCTCCCTCCTCCTTTCCTGGCAGACAGCTCCTCCTCCTTTCCCTCTCTCCTCCTTTTCTGGTAGGCACAGCCCCTCCTCTCCTTCCCTCTTCATTTCCTAGCAAAGATAGCTCCTCCTCCCTCTTTCTTCTCCTTTCCTGGCAGACACAGCTCCTCCTCACCCTCCCTCCTCCTTTCTTGGCAGACACAGCTCCCCCTCCTCTCTCCACTCCTCCTTTCCTGGAAGACACAGCTCCTCCTCCTTTCCCTCTCTGCTTCTTTAATAGCAGGCACAGCCCCTCCTCTCATTCCCTCTCCCTTTCCTGGCAAAGATAGCTCCTCCTTCCCCTCTCTCCTCCGTTCCTGGCAGACACAGCTCCTCCTCCCCCTTCCTTCTCCTTTCTTGGCAGGCACAGCTCCTCCCAGGGCCAGCCCTACCATGGGTCCTGGAGGTTTCAGTGGTCCTAGGCAGCAGTTCAAAGGGGCGGCAAATTGATGCCCACATATTTTTCCAGCATTTTTGTGTGTAGGGGTGCCGCTATCCGTACACATTAGTCAGGGGCGCTGTGCAGCTCCTTGTGCAGCTGTGCGGGTTGGGGACATATGTGAGAAGCTCCGTGTCTCCCCCCCCATCAAGGCGGGCAGATGGTGCATCCCAGTGAGCAGGGTTTCCAGGCTGCAGGTGGGACACAAAGCAGCTGCAGCAGTGGGGCTGTCAATGGAGACCACGGCCGCCCAGTTAGTTCAAGGAATGGCAAGGGGCAGAGACTAGAGGTCAGCTGACTTGTGAGGACTGCAATGGGAGGGGCTGGAGGAGACCCCATCTCCTCATCTCGGCATAGGTGTCACTGCTGCCAGACACTACGGAGCCGAAGACAAAGTGTCACAGTGAGTACAACTGCCTATGATCTTATCCTCCCCAGCACTGCCACTGACCCCCTGCCAGCACTGCCAATGACCCCCCTCCTAGGACTGCCACTGACCCCCCTCCCAGCACTGCCACTGACCCCCATCCTAGCACTGCCACAGACCCCCCTCCCCCCTCCCAGCACTGTCACTGACCCCACTTCCAGCACTGTCACCGCCCCTTCCAGTACTGCCACTGACCCCCCTCCCAGTACTGTCATTGACCCCCCTTTCAGCACTGTCACTGACCTCCTTTCCAGCACTGCCACTGATCCCACCCCCCAGCACTGCCACTGATCCTATTAGCACTGCCTCTGATCCCATCCCCCCACCAGCACTGCCACTGACGGATACCACCCCCCCACCAGCATTGCCACTGATACCACTGTCATATACTACCCTTGCCTGTCCATGTACTGCCCTAGCCTGTCCGTTTACTACCCTAGCCTGTCCATATACTACCCTAGCCTGTCTATATACTACCCTAAGAGGTAAATAATGTAATGCTAAATAGTGAATGCAAATGTGGTAATATAAGTGATAAAGAAGACAAATCAAAAATATGATGATAAACACAGAATGTCTGATCTGTGAAAAAAACAATGTGTCATTCAAAATAAACATACAAATACTGAAAATGTGAAAAGAAACAGTGCGATAATATGAAGTATAGTCCAATGTTAAGTCCAATCATACACCACAGAATGTTAAAGGGACAAGGAAATACAAATGATGAACACTGTTCGGTATGGAGACCATCAGGGATATTGCATCATCAAACATGAAAATAAATGCATGTGCCCTTACCGGAACTGGTGGACTCCTATTTCAGTGACAAGGAATCATACCGGCATGATGCCACGGATGGCTGATATATGGAACTCCAGACGGACCGGGACCTCAGGGATGGAATCCAAGGAAGGGATGAAGAGCCTCCGAATGGACCTCGAATCCTAGAAGCTGCAGGCTGATTCTAGATGGTATAATCAGCAGGGTACCGGAGCCACTCTCACCAAAATCATATGTGGAGAAAGAAAATGCTTCCACTTGGTGCAGATCAAAAAAGGGGGTATTTTATTTCTAAAAAAACACATACAGAAATAAAATGTGATCACAGAAGTAAAAACAGGGCAATGTGGTGAGCGATAAGCCCTTGAAGGCTCTTCATCCCTTCCTTGGATTCCATCCCTGAGGTCCCGGTCCGTCTGGAGTTCCATACATCAGGCATCCGTGGCATCATGCCTGTATGATTCCTTGCCGCTGACATAGGAGTCCACCAGTTCCGGTAAGGGCACATGCATTTATTTTCATGTTTGAGGATGCAATATCCCTGATGGTCTCCATACCGAACAGTGTTCATCATTTGTATTTCCTCGTCCCTTTACCATTCTGTGGTGTATGATTGGACTTATGTCGGACTATACTTCATATTATCGCACTGTTTTTTTCACATTTTCAGTATTTGTATGTTTATTTTCAATGACACATTGTTTTTTTCACAGATCCGACATTCTGTGTTTATCATCATATTTTTGATTTGTCTTCTTTATCACTTATATTACCACATTTGCATTCACTATTTAACGCTACATTATTTACCTCTTAGATTTATCCATGTTTGTCACATTGTCTATGTAGCTGCTTGAGTTTTTTCTGTCACTTGGGATCAGCGCAGTAATACCTACTTTTTATATACTACCTTAGCCCTAGCTTGTCCGTATACTACCCTAGCACGCCCCTTGGATTTGAACATAATGGTATGTCATAAAATTTTGCATATAGACAAGGTGCTGTTGCATGCAAATCTGATCTCCTGATAAACTTAATTTTAGTTTTAATTATCATGGATTATAATGGATGTGGGGGCCTTTTGGTGGGCGTGATTTTTTTTGGGGGGGGGGGGCATTTCAACCTTGGACCCAGGCAGCACAATGACTTGGGCCAGCCCTGGCTGCTCCTCTTTTCCCTCTTTCCTCTTTTCCTGGCAGAGAGAGCTCCTATTCCCCCTCTCTATTCCTTTCCTGGCAGACACAGCTCCTCCACCTCTCCCTCCCTCCTCATTTCCTGGCGGAGAGAGCTCCAAGTCGCCTTCCTCTTTCCTCTCTTCCCACCCTCCTTCTTTCTTGTCAGACACAGCTCCTCCTCCCTTCCTCCTTCCTTCTTTCTTGGCTGACACAGAGAAATTACATCATATATGCAGTGCTTTGTTTACATTTCCGGGATAGAAGTTTCGGAGATGTAACCATTCTGGTAATGACCCGAAAGATGGAACTAAATTCCAGTATTGCTGGGTCAATTCTGGTAAGTTCTCAGCTATGGCTATCTGTGACGGTTGTTTATAAAACCTACACTGTCCAGTTATCAAATACACATTGGATGACCTCAGGGCCGTCTTTAGGGCAGGGCAAACGGGGCACTTGCCCTGGGCCCAATCTTTGTTGGGGGGCCCGCGCTAGCTGTGAATTGGGGCCCCGATGACAGCTTAGCAGAGCGCACAGAGGACACAGGAGGATGTATTCCGTGCTAGCCAGCTGAGAGGGGGCAGGGCCGGGAGCTCCACTGACGCTCTGACCCCACCTACGTGCAGCCTGTATACTCGGAAAAGAGCGTCTGTAGTGAGAGCCAGTGATCGGAGTGGGAGAGTCAGTGGAGCTCCCAGCCCCGCCCCCTCTATACTGGCTGGTGAATACAGAGGTCCGGGGGCGGGGCCGGGAGCTCCAATGACACTCCCACTACGATCACTGGCTCTCACTACAGGCGCTCTATTCCGAGTACACAGGCTGCACGTGAGCGGGGTCAGAGCGTCAGTGGAGCTCCCGGCCCCGCCCCTCTCAGCTGGCTAGCGTGTCACGGGTGATGTGGGCCCCCAACAAAGCATCAGTGGAGCTCCCGGCTGTTGTAGTGAGAGCAGAGAGTGGAAGCCCCGCCCACACACCTGAATGTATGTAGTTAGTTTGGCTGGTCAGGTATGTCCTTACACCCATAAAATGCCTGAATGTTTAAATCCTGAGCTGTGTTATTCGACTGTAAAGCTGTGCATTGCTGAAAGTTCTCTGACCATCTCCTGTATAATGTCTGCGCTCTCTGATTGTCTCCTGCAGTATGTCCGCAGTCTCTGATTGTCTCCTACAGTATGTCCGTAGTCTTTGATTGTCTCCTGCAGTATGTCCGCAGTCTCTGATTGTCTCCTGCAGTATGTCCGCAGTCTCTGGTAATCTCCTGCAGTATGTCCACAGTCTCTGATTGTCTCCTGCAGTATGTCAGCAGTCTCTGATTGTCTCCTGCAGTATGTCTGCAGTCTCTGATTGTCTCCTGCAGTATGTCCGCAGTCTGTGGTAATCTCCTGCAGTATGTCCACAGTCTCTGATTGTCTCCTGCAGTATGTCCGCAGTCTCTGATTGTCTCCTGCAGTATGTCCGCAGTCTCTGGTAATCTCCTGCAGTATGTCTGCAGTCTCTGATTGTCTCCTGCAGTATGTCCGCAGTCTCTGAACCTCTTCTGTAGTATGTCCGCAGTCTCTGATTGTCTCCTGCAGTATGTCTGCACTCTCTGACACTCTCCTGTAGTATGTGTATTATTGTGCCCCTTTACTTGTTCAATTATTTGGGATTGCTCCACTGCTTAGTGAGGGGTAATGATGTGCATTAACCTCTAGCAACCAATCAGCGAACAGTAGTGACCTGCTTTAATCTCTAGCAACCAATCAGTAAGTGGTAATGATGTGCTGTAACCCCTAGCAACCAATTAGTGAGAGCTAATAATGTACATTAACCTCTAGCAACCAATCAGCAAGCAGAAATTATGTGTTGTAACCTCTAGAAACCAGCCAGTGAGCAGTAAGGATAGGCTGTAACCTCTGGCAAACAATTGCAATCACTGCGTGATCTGCTGCAGTAAACTGATTTTGAGTCTACCGGCTATTTTATGTATGTCTCAGAATGGAGGGGAGGGGGGCCCAAGAAAATGTTTGCCCAGGGCCCAATCAAAATTAAAGACGGCCCTGGATGACCTTATGGAATATCTATGGTTGCCTTTGCAAAGTTAAATCTCATGAGATTAATTGCTCCAGAAAAAAAATACAATTAAATAATAGTTTATAATATTAATAAAACAAGGTTAATCACTACGCAAAAAATCAGCATTATGTATTTTAAATGAGCGTTCCTTGCCAAGAATCAGCCAGCATCTCTCCGAATCTGCCATTAATCATGTATCACATTAAACTCTATGGATAAGATTAATCACCCGAAGCTCTTGTGAAACAACACTGGGCGACTGAACAAAAACATTGCACTGTTCAAACTAATCATCACTTGTAGCTAAGCAACAATTACACAACAAGCAAACTGTTATTATTACAATGAATGCCTTTATAACAGAGACTGAGAGTCTAACCTTGTTACATTGAATAAATAGAGGAAAATGTTAATCAAAATTAAATATTGCATATAGCGAGGAAATAATTATTAAACATTGCTTGCAGTGAGAATTCTGGGTGTAGTACAAAAAAATGTTAGGAAATCTGCTGCAAGATTTTTCTTGCAAAGCAGAGGTCACTGTTTACATGGTTCATATCTGCACATCGCTCAGAGGTTCTGTAATTCTCATAAGTAGATCACTGATTCAGAGGCGTAACTAGAATCTTCAGGGCCCTGGTGCAAGAAATCATAAAGGGCCCCCTTGACCCCCCCTCCCATCCGAGCCCAGGGCTTCCAATTCTGGGAGGGCATCCATGGAAATCCTCTCAGAACCCTGCCCCTGTGTGCCCCCTATGGTGCACATCCAGCGTGCTCTGTGACTGCTGTGTCCTTGGGAGACAGCTGATCACAGATCATGGTAAAGGCCAATCACAGCGGCGCTTTACCATGTGATCAGCTGATCACATGTAAACAGACTTGACGATTATCAGCAGGCCTTTCCTTCCACACTGTGTCTGTGTGAGGAAAGGAGAGCTGTTAACCCTCGGGCCTGTCAGTACATTGTTTACACTGATAATCAGGGCAATGATTTGCAGTGCCGCCTATCAGTGCTGCCTATCAGTGCCGCCTATGGCTGCTCATCAATGTAGCCTATCAGTGCCACCTATCAGTGCTCATCAATGCTGCCTATCAGTGCCCATCAGTGCTGCCTATCAGTGCCACCCATCAGTGTAGCCTATTAGTGCCTCCTCAGCAGGACTCTGAGCTGAGAGCATCTCTTTCATACAGCCCAGAGCCTGCACTGACAGTTCCCCCTCCCTCACACGGATGGGAGAGGAGAAAGACGATCTGCTTTATCTCTCCTCATTTTTCTTTGCAATTCTTTTTTTTACATTCAGCAGGGAACCCTGCTGATAGCTGATGACTCATTGGTTGTTAAGAATGAGGCAGCTGCTCACTCCTTAACAACCGGCTATTGACAGTTGTTATGGATGAAAAAAACAAAAACAAAACGCTTGCAAAAACGTGTGTTCAAAAACACAAAATAGAACAGAAGAAATACAGCATCCAAAATTGAATAATGAAAAGGGTAGGTAAAGAGAGAGGAGGATGAAAAACCCAATGTTTACACAGGAGGTTCTTGAGAAAGGGGGTCCTTACCGGAGAAGAAAAGGTGAGCGCTACCATCAGTCCTGTGTCATGCCAACAGGAAAGCATCCTGAGACCATTCATGTGTGGGGTTGCTTCTCAGCCAAGGGAGTGGGCTCACTCACAATTTTGCCTAAGAATACAGCCATGAATAAAGAATGGTACAAAAACATCCTCATAGAACAACTTCTCCCAACCATCCAAGAACAGTTTGGTGAGGAACAATGCCTTTTCCAGTATGATGGAGCACCTTGCTATAAGGCAAAAGTGATAACTAAGTGGCTTGGGGAACAACACATCGAAATTGTGGGTCCAGGAAACTCCCCAGACCTTAATCCCATTGAAAACTTGTGGTCAACCCTCACAAGGTGGGCGAACAAAAGAAACCCTGCAAATTCTGACAAACTCCAAACATTGATTATGCAAGAATGGGCTGCCATCAGTCAGGATGTTGCCCAGAAGCAGCATCCCAGGGGTAATCGCAAAGGTCTTGAAAAAGAAGGGTCAACATTGCAAATGTTGACTCTTTGTATAAACTTAATTTAATTGTTAATGAAAGCCTTTGACACTTATAAAATGCTTGTAATAATACTTCAGTATACCATAGCAACATCTGACAAAAAATCTAAAAACACTGAAGCAGCACACTTTGTGAAAATTAATATTTGTGTCATTCTCAAAACGTTTGGCCACAGCTGTAGGTGAAACGCGTAAATGTTCGATGTGGCAATCCAATATCAGGATGCATCCTGTTACAATATTCCAGTTATAGAATCTTTTTGTTTTCTTTTACAAAAGGTTTTATTGATAATCATAGCAATTTAACAGTTTAACAGTGTAGAGAATGCATCATGAATAAACATAAGATAAATTTTAGCATCTTATAAATAAAATAAGTATACTAGTAAATCAAAGAAAAACAAAACAATAAGAATATAACAGAGGCTGAAAACAGTTGTACGTTGGAAACATGAAAGTAGTTGGACACACTAAGGTTTCAGGAATGCTCGTAGGACCACGTCCGATTTTTAACTAATACTTGAAGAGTTTGTCTCAACAGGGGCCTAACTGTAAATAGTCCTGAGTATCTATCCATGTAACCATCTCATCCAAGGCTATGCCCAGTGGCCAGATGGATTCTTAGGTGCAACTGAGAAGTAAGAGTATTGAGAGGGAGGTTAAAGAAGAACTAGGGGTTGAGATTAGCTAAGAAGGGAGGAGTAAAGAATAGGGGGGAAGGAGAGAAGAGGAAAAAAGGGGGGGGGGGGTGGCTCCTCACAGTGGGAAGCAAGAGAGCATTAAATCCGAAGAAGGGTGGTATTAAATCTGGTGGGTTTAGTATATTCGACCCATGGCCTCCACACCTTCAGGAACTTATCATGAGTGTCCGAAAGGACAGCAGTCAGCTTTTCGTTAACCATTATATCGTCCGTGTGATTCTTAACCTCCTCAAAACTTAGTGCCTGTGTCTTCCATGCCCTAGCTATCGTTAGTTTGGTTGCAGTAAAGAGATGCAGAGCCAGTTGGTGCTCTGGGAGAAGCGGTTCTGCAATTGCGTTGCAGAGAAGTGCTTCGTATGGATCATTTTTGAGGTCAGCATGGAGTATGTTTCGGAGGAGGGAGTAAACTCTGATCCATAACCAGCGTATCCTCGGACAGGTCCACCAGATGTGCATCATTCTGCCCTCCTGGGAGCACCCTCGGAAACACAGGGCGGAGTAGGCTGGAATGAAACGGGCCAGTCTAGCTGGTGTGTAGTACCACCTGTAAAGTGCCTTATAGGCATTTTCTAAAAAGATGACGTTCTTTGAGCATTTGGATATCATTAAAGTCATGACCTGCCAGTCCTCCGGATCTAGCTGTTGAATCTTTTTGTTTTCAACTGTTTGAAGTAAATTCTTTCTGCAAATTTTTAAGATGAATGTTCAGTAATATAAATTCTACATTTTATGGAACTTTGTTCATGCTTTTTTATATGTTTCCTTGGGAGGCATAAATAAAGTCCCACATGACTTTTTGCTACTGTTAATCATACATGATATATTGCTATCATTTACAGTGGGGAAAATAATTATTTGATTCCTTGCTGATTTTGCCCACAAAAAAATGAAGGGTCTATAATTTTTATCATATGTGTATTTTAAATGATAGAGACAGAAGAATATCAACCAAAAATCCAGAAAAAACAAATGCTATAAATTAAGTTGCAGTTCAATAAGACCCCTTTCCCACTGAGCCGCCCTGGGCGTCAGCGGTAAAGCGGCGCTATTTTTAGCGCCACTTTACCGTTGCTTTAGCGGCACTATTTGGCCACCTCCAGGGTGGTTTTAATCCCCTGCTAGCGAAAAGGGGTTAAATCCGCCTGAAAAACGCCGCTGCAACGGCGCTTTGCCGGCGGTATAGCAGCGCTGCCCCATTGTTCTCAATGGACAGGGGCGCTTTAGGAGCGGTGACTTTACCTCTCCTAATGCGCTCCAAAGAAGCTGCCGGCAGGACTTTTTCTGACGCCCTGCAAGCGCACCGCTCTAGTGTGAAAGCCAGAGGGCTTTCACACTGGAGTGAATGGAGCCGCTGTTTCAGGGCGCTTTGCAGGCGCTATTTTTAACGCTATAGCGCCTGCAGAGCACCTCAGTGTGAAAGGGGTCTGAGTAAAATAAGTATTTGATCCCCAAGCAAAACATGACTTTAATTGACACAGGCAGCTGAAAGGAATATAAGGCCCTTTCACACTGGGGCAGGAGGTGCGTCGGCGGTAAAGCGCCGCTATTTTTAGTGGTGCTTTACCGTCGTTTTAGGGGCGGTATTCGGCCACTAGCTGGGCAGTTTTACCCCTGCTAGCGGCCGAGAAAGGGTTAAAAACCAATGCTTTGCCGGCGGTATAGCCGCGATGCCCCATTGATTTTAATGGGCAGGAGTGGTGTATACACCATTCTTTCACTGCTCCAAAGATGCTGCTAGCAGGACTTTTTTCAGCATCCTGCTAGTGCACCGCTCCAGTGTGGAAGCCCCAAGGCTTTTACACTGGAGACACAGCAGCGGCTGTTTCAGGTCGGTTTGCAGGCGCTATTTTTAGCGCAATAGCGCCTGCAAAACAACCCAGTGTGAAAGGGGTCTTACCTGAAGAACCAAGATATTATAGAGAGACCCCTAATGAACAGGGTAGAGTCTATAGGGATAAAAAAAAAATGGCCCAAGAACACCTAAACCTTGGTGCAGGAATAAAAATAAGAATAAATCACCAAGAAAGCCATTTTGGAAGAATGGAAATAGAAACAATCAGAAACATCCAAATCAACCGTATAGTAACTATGGAAATTCAGGCAATTATGGTCATGAAAATCAAAGGAACTGTAATTACCAAAATCAGGATTGGACAGAAGGGAGAGAGATGATAGAGACTACCCTCAACATCAAAGTTATGGCCATCAAAATCACAACTATTATAATCAATATTAGTATGACTCCAGAAGAAGTCCGATCCCTACTCAAAATAGGTATGAGGCGCTAAGAGACTATCAAGGTGATGAACACCACAGTCTTTTTTAGACCAACGTTGGAACGAACGAACCCCACCAAGGTACGACAAAATGCTAAATGCAAGAAGTCCAAACTCAAAAGAGGATGTCATGGAGAAAGGAAGGTCCAAAAGAAAAAGAGAATAGTAGGGGAAGGCATCCTTAATTTAAGCGGAATAGAACTAACAAGATCAGAAATGCTGATATTAGATCAAGGATTGAAGTATGCCCCTAAACGGAATCTTAATAAATTTGAAGTGTTTGTTGATATTCAGAAATATACAAGGAGATTAAATATAAAAAAATACATGCTAAACAAGACCCCAAATATTCAAAATGGAAGATTGGATATAGCAGAAAAAATTGTGCATAGCCAACTGAGAAATAAATTGCTATTCTACCCGCCAGTTCATAATAATGAGCATACAGGGGGTCCCCTAGTTACAAACATCCGACTTACAAACGACTCCTACTTACAAACGGAAGGAGACAACAGGAAGTGAGAGGAAATCTACCCCTAGGAAGGGAAATTCACTCCTGTAAGAGCTATTATGGGGAAAAGGTACCTCCACTGATGCTTTATCACCAAGGCTTGTTTCCACAACAACCCAAAATTTTCAAAATCCAATTGTCATTGGGACAGAAAGTGAGGTGAAATCTTCTGAACAGGAGCACACACAGAAAAACAAATGTTACAGGGGTGATAACCCTTCCTTATGCTATCCAAAAAGCTTAAAATTAGTTTTTTTGGCTGGAGCTACACTTAAAAAATGTACCTGTTCCGACTTACAAACAGATTCAACTTAAGAACAAACCTACAGTCCCTATCTTGTTTGTAACCCGGGGACCCCCTGTATATGGGTTTTTAACAGGATGATCATACATGACCTCGAGAAACTGAAAATTAAAAAAATACATGAGCCTCAAGCTATCAAAAGAGGAATTAGGGAATTGGAGCAAAATAAACAAGTCGTGATTAGACCTGCTGATAAAGGGGGAGCAATTGTTGTTTTTTCAAAAGATTATTATAATAAGGAGTTAATAGACCAATTAAGTGATACTAGTACCTACATAAAATTGAAGGGTAATCCAACAAGGCAATATAAAGAAGAGTTACGTGAACTTATATTAAAAGGAAGTATGAAGAATATTCTAACAAAGGGTGCCCATTATATATACAGTACCAAAGATCCACAAGAATCCACTAAATCCTCCAGGAAGGCCTATAATTAATGGAATACAATCTATAAACTCTAGACTGGGAGAATATGTAGATACATTTATACAGCCTTTAGTGCCACAAACATGTGCGTACTTGAGAGATACAAAGCACCTTATTCAGATACTAAATGAAACGGATTTGGTTCCCCAACATAAGTATTTAATAGCCACAGCAGATGTATCATCGCTGTATACGATAATAGATCATGCTGAAGCCATTCAATCTACTAAATGGGCTCTAGATAAGTTTGCTAATTTGATCTCGAAACAAAAGAGAGGTGTTTGGCTTTTGGCTTGCAACACAATTATTTTTGGAATAATAATGAATATTATAAGCAATTGAATGGCATTGGGATGGGTGCTAAGTATGCACCAAGTGTTGCAAATATATTTATGGTGAAGTGGGAGGAACAGGCCATATACGCTGACCTTCCTGAAGATTTGATCCTTTACAGAAGGTTTATAGATGACTGTATAGTCATATGGAAGGGGGATGAAAATAGTTTGGTACAATTTAAAAAAAAAATTAAATAATAATCAGAAAAATATTAAACTTACTTATGAACTTAGTATGTTAATAAGCCCTGGCTTATTAACATACCTAAAGGCCAGCTGATACATCTGAGAAGGAACCTTTCCATCCAAAATGATTATTTGAAACAAGCAAAAATTATAGGAAATAAATTTACAAGTAAAATATATAACAAAAACTTTAGAAGATAAAATACAGGAAGTATATGATATTCTATGGGAGAAACTTAAACAGAATAAAGTAAAGGAGTCTAAACAATATCAAGAAATTCCCCTAATTATGAATTTTAATACACAACATAAACAAATTAAACAGATTATCAAAAGGCATTGGTCACTTATTTTAGCTGACAGACAATTGCAATCGATTTTACCGGAGAAACCAACTCTGAGGGACTTAGTTTCAAAAAATGTCCCAGATCCACCTAAGAGGTCTAATGACCTAACTTTTTATCAGGGAAAAAGTTTTTTATCCCTGCAGAAGGTGTTACGCATGCAGGAATACAAACCTTAATGGCCAAAAATGCACAAATTTTATTTCCACAAGTACAAGTTGCAGTGTACATGTTTACTGCAGTATATAGGACGAACTAAAGGTCCCTTATGGAAACGCATACGGGAACATATACAAAATATTAGAAGTCGCTACCACAAACACAGTGTATCCCGCCATTTTGCACTACATCATAATAAAGATCCTGCTCACATAAAATTCTGAGCTATTGATAAGTACAAACCCCACTGGAGGGTTTAATAAAGAGAGTTAAATAAAAGTGAATCCAGATAGATCTTTGAAATGTGCACTTTATCGCACTTTATCGCCGAGGAGCTTGAATATTGATTTTGACTTGAATTGTTTTATTTCAGATTTTTAGTTTTGAAATGTTATCTCTTTTGGTTTTTAAATATATTTATTTTAAGTGTTTTTTCCCATGGCTCATTACAGGAGGGAATGGTATTATGGGTCCTATATTATTAACCACTTAAGGACCAGCCTCGTTTTGGATTTTAGGTGTTTACATGTTTAAAACAGGTTTTTCTGCTAGAAAATTACTTAGAACCCCCAAACATTATATATGGTTTTTCTTCTAACACCCTAGAGAATACAATGGCAGTCATTGCAATACTTTTTTTTGCACCGTATTTGCGCAGCGGTCTTATAAGCGCACTTTTTTTGGAAAAAATTCACTTTTTTGAATAAAAAAATAAAACAACAGTAAAGTTATCCCAATTTTTTTTTATATTGTGAAATATAATGTTACGCCAAGTAAATTGATACCCAACATGTCATGCTTGAAAATTGCGCCCGCTCGTGGAATGGCGTCAAACTTTTACCCTCAAAAATCTCCATAGGCGACGTTTAAAAAATTCTACAGGTTGCATATTTTGCGCTACAGAGGAGGTCTAGGGCTAGAATTATTGCTCTCGCTCTACCGGTCGCGGCGATACCTCACATGTGTGGTTTGACCACCGTTTTCATATGCGGGCGCTACTCGCGTATGCGTTCGCTTCTGCGCGCGAGCTCGTCGGGACAGGGGGGTTTTAAAAAAATTTTTTATTTCTATTATTTATTTTACAATATTTTATTTATTTTTACACTGTTTAAAAAAAAAAAAAAATTGTGTCACTTTTATTCCTATTAGAAGGAATGTAAACATCCCTTGTAATAGAAAAAAGCATGGCAGGACCTCTTAAATATGAGATCTGGGGTCAAAAAGACCTCAGATCTCATATTTACACTAAAATGCAATAAAAAAAAAAAAAAAAAAAGTCATTTAGAAAAATGACATTTGAAAAAATATGCCTTTAAGAGGCGTGGACGGAAGTGACGTTTTGACGTCGCTTCCGCCCAGCAGTGTCATGGAGACGAGTGAGCGCCATCTTGGCCTCACTTGTCTCCAGACAAACCACGGAAGAGGACGCGATCGCCTCCGCCGCTACCGACGGCTCCGGTAAGCGGCGGAGGGCACCGGATCGCGGCGGGAGGGGGGGGCCCCTCTCCCGCCACCGATAAAAGTGATCTCGCGGCGAATCCGCCGCAGGGACCACTTTTATCTGAAAGCCGGCTGCCACACGAAAACGGGGATACCGGGGTTATGGCAGCTAGCTGCTGCCATAACAACGATATCCCCATTCAAACTTAGGACGTATATAGTCGTGCGGCGGTCGGGAAGTGGTTAAGATTATATAACCATAACATGGAGGCTGTGCTGTGTGTATTTTAATAATTTTAAATTCATTTCTGGTTGAATTATACTTATCTACGCATGCTTCTCGCTCGTGATGTTATACTTAATAATCACCACTGGAGGGCATAGCACTATGGATTATTGTCATCTATTATTTACTTTGGATATGAATACCAAGTTTGAACTTGGGGGGAGCCTGAAGTCTGTGTTCAATGGATCCTTTTAGTGAATAATGTTTCTTTTAGTGAATAATGTTTCTTAATTCCAAATTTGATTTTAACTTGTGTCTTTTAAAAGTTGTATTATTAAAAGTTATATTGTGTAATCTATTACTAAAAATAACTATTGCTTGTATGAGCGGTGAAGCTGTCTGACCATTATAACAAAAGCGATTCAGCTACTGCAAATGTGTGAGTGGATTACATTGTTTGCCCAGTCTTGTAGCATTTAAAAACACTGCGCAATTATGGTTTTTCTTTTATTTTTATGTGAATCATCACCTTGCAAATGTAATTCATCATGCAACTGTGATCTGTGAGAATTGAAATACAAGCAAGTTCATTGAGTACTGTCCGTGATACTTTTTTTATTTGCACTAACATACAATTTTTCAGGACAAGCTTTCGGGGTATGTCCCCTTCTTCAAGGTCCAAGCAGTACTGATTCACAAATTTTTAAGCAGAATGTTAAAGAAGAAAGAAAAAAAAAAAAGGGAAAACCAAACACATACAAATCAATGGTAATAAAGATAGCAGCAGAGTTAGTGAGATAAGACAGAGGGAGAGCTAGGGGGGAATGTAGGGGGGGGGGGAATACTAATCACAGAGCGGTCGTAAAACTTTAGCATAATGTGTAAGGAAACCAATATCTAAATTCAGGCCATTATTCTTCGTGTCAAAAAGAAGTATCATTCTTAGTTCAAACGTTTTCCTTTCCTGGATAGTTCTGAAATTCCCTTTAAGAATTAAGACATTGAGGTCTTCTATGGTGTGGTCCGATTGTGAGAAATGATGTCCCACAGGTGTGCATAAACTGTCTTCTTTATGTTCTTTGATGGTATGTCTGTGCAAATTCATCCTCGCTTGCAACTTCTGTCCTGTTTCACCAACACAAGATCCTTTGCTGCACCTTTTGCATTGGATGAGGTACACAACATTACTTGAGGTACAGCTGTAAGATCCCATGATATTGAAGGTCCCATTTGTGTGTGTAACACTTTTGGATAGATTTATCTGGTTGCATAGTTTGCAGCGTTTTTTATTGCAGGGTTTGCTACCATTATTTGTGACTTCATAATCAGAGTGAAGTTTCCTGCTGATTAGTTTGTGTCTGAGGTTGGGTGGTTGTCTGAAAGCCAATAATGGGGGTTGTTGGAATATTCCTTTCAGAGTTTCATCCTCTGTTATAATGGGTTGTAAATCTTTGATTATCTTTTTGATCCCTTCAAGTGCTGGGTTGTATGTGGTGACTAGAGGTACTCGGTTATTTGTTTTTTTTTCTGTGTATTGGAGGAGATTTTCTCTTCGGGTTTTCAAGGCTGTGTTTATGCTGTTGTTTATGGTTTTGTCTTTGTAACCTTTCTTATGGAAGGAGTCTGCCAGTGTTCTGAGATGTTTATCTCTGTCTTCTGGGTCTGAACAAATTCGGTGGTATCTGATGGCCTGGCTGTGTATGATGGCCCGTTTGGTGTGTTGGGGGTGAAAACTGGAACTATGAAGATAGCTGCATCGGTCAGTCGGTTTTCTGTATATTGACGTGTGTAGCTTGTCATCCCTGATGTATACTGTAGTGTCCAGGAAGTTGACATGTGTGTTCGAATAGTCCATTTTTAGTTTGATAGATGGGTGAAAAGTGTTGATCAATGAAAAGAATTGGTTTAGATTTTCTTCACCTTCAGTCCATATCATGAATATATCATCAATATAGCGATAATATCTGTATGGCTTTTGTTGTATGCTGTTCAGAAATTTGTCCTCCAGGTCAGCCATAAATAAATTTGCATATTGGGGTGCCATTTTGCTTCCCATAGCAGTACCCATACACTGGAGATAGATGTCATTATTGAAAGTGAAGTAGTTGTGTGTAAGAATGAATTCAATGAGCTGTGTCACATCCTCAGCAGTGTATTTGTGGTCTGGTGAGGATGATAAGAATCTGTGACATGCCGCCAACCCATCCTTGTGAGGGATGTTACTGTACAGAGATTCTACATCCATAGTGACTAGAAGTGTATTAGGTGGTATCTGCTGCTATCTTTATTACCATTGATTTGTATGTGTTTGGTTTTCCCTTTTTTTTTTTCTTTCTTCTTTAACATTCTGCTTAAAAATTTGTGAATCAGTACTGCTTGGACCTTGAAGAAGGGGACATACCCCTGAAAAATTGTATGTTAGTGCAAATAAAAAAAGTATCACGGACAGTACTCAATTTTCTCTGTCACAATTGCACTAATACGGCTACAACAAATCAAGCAAGTTCATCAAAGGCAAATGATTGAACATTTAGACCTCAGCTGGATTAACACAAACAGACACTATTTATTGTTTTTTTTTCATCTACATATATCTAGTAATGTGTGTTCCCTTATATGTTTTTTTACGCATCTATTTGCATTCATTCACTTTATTGATTGATATATTTATTTGCACCTACTCACTTTACTGATTGTGATATCAGGGTATATGTTTTTTGATGCATTTATTTGCATTTATTCACTTTATTGATTGATTATTTATTTGCACTTATTCACTTTACTGATTATGATATCAGGGTATTTTTATGGTTTAGGATTTTATATATAAGCACCACTCCAACAGATGGGGATAGTTTGATAAGCGCACCAACATATTTTATATTGATTTACAGTAAATGTAGCGGCCCCATTGGCTTTGAGTAAATAATGAGGAGAGCTTCTGACAGGTGCAGTACTTTTATTCTTTTGCCTCAAAGGTGTGCAGTAGAGTTGAACACCACAGAGGTTAATCCTTTTAACTCCTGAAGTACCGTAAGCATTTTAAGCACCGTGAAAACTGTAAAATGACATACAATACATTAGTTTACAGAGATCACCAAAAAGGGGGTTACAAACATAATTACAAATGTGGAGTTTCGTTATCTACACACATATCTAAATTAACATTAAACATCTAAGGAAACGTGACTATATGTTCAAAGATTTGGACTGTCTACAGTAAGGTGACCAGATTTTTAAAATGAAATCCGGGGACATATTTTTGTTTTTTATCTGCAAATGCTTAACTATTTTATAAGCATATTTTCCTCAAATTAAATGTGCAGTGTATGTGGTATGTGTTTACGGAATGATTGTATATATATATATATATATATATATATATATATATACTTTATTTCTCACATTTTATACATGAGATAAAAAAAAGATACTTCTAAGAATTTTTTGAGATATGACTATCAAATGTTATGAAGATAAGAGAAAAAACAGAGTGCAGAGTTTAGGAGTGCGCTACTTACAGAGTGCAGAGTTCAGAAGTGTGCTACTTACAGACTGCAGAGTTTGGCAGTGCGTAACTTACAGAGTGCAGAGTTCAGGAGTGCGTTACATAAAGAATGCAGGGCTCAGGAGTGCGTTACATAAAGAATGCAGGGCTCAGGAATGCGTTACATAAAGAATGCAGGGCTAAGGAGTGCGCTCACATAAAGAATGCAGGGCTCAGGAGTGCGCTACATAAAGAATGCAGGGCTTAGGAGTGCCCACCTATGCAGCCTCAACAGTGCCCATCAATGCAGTCTGACCAGTTGCCATCAATGCAGCCTGACCAGTTGCTGTCAATGCAGCCTGACAAGGGCCCATCAATGCAGCCTGACCAGTGCGCATCTATGCAGCCTGACCAATGCCCATCCAATGCAGCCTCACCAGTGCCCTGCAATGCAGCCTCAACAGGTGTCCATCTATGCAGCCTCACCAGTGCCCATCCAATGCAGCCTCACCAGTGCCTATCTATGCTGCCTAACCAGTGCCCATCAAATGCAGCCTCCCCAGTGCCCATCTATGCCGCCTGACCAGTGCCCATCCAATGCAGCCTCCCCAGTGCCCATCTATTCCGCCTGACCAGTGCCCATCCAATGCAGCCTCAACAGGTGCCCATCAATGCAGCCTCACCAGTGCCCATCAATGCAGCCTCACCAGTGCCCATCCAATGCAGCCTGACCAGTGGCCATCCAATGCAGCCTGACCAGTGCCCAGCTAATCAGCCTGACCAGTGCCCAGCAATGCAGCCTGAGCAGTGCCCATCCAATGCAGCCTGAGCAGTGCCCATCGAATGCAGCCTGACCAGTACCCATCAAATGCAGCCTGAGCAGTGCCCATCGAATGCAGCCTGAGCAGTGTCCATCCATGGCAGCCTGACCAGTGCCCATCCAATGCAGCCTGACCAGTGCCAATCCAATGAAGCCTAGCCAGTGCCCATCCACTGCAGCCTGACCAGTGCCCATCCACTGCAGCCTGACCAGTGCCCAGCAATGCAGCCTGAGCAGTGCCTAGCAATGCAGCCTGAGCAGTGGCCATCCAGTGCAGCCTGAGCAGTACCCATCTATGCAGCCTGTCCAGTGCTCAGCAATGCAGCCTGACCAGTGCCCATCCAATGCAGCCTGACCAGTGCCCATCCAATGTAGCCTGACCAGTGCCAATCCAATGAAGCCTGACCAGTGCCCATCCACTGCAGCCTGACCAGTGCCCATCCAATGAAGCCTGACCAGTGCCCAGCAATGCAGCCTGAGCAGTGGCCATCCAATGCAGCCCGAACAGTGGCCATCCAATGCAACCTGAGCAGTGGCCATCCAATGCAGCCTGAGCAGTGCCCAGCAATGCAGCCTGAGCAGTGCCCCACAATTCAGCCTCACTAGTGTTCATCCAATGCAGCCTGACCAGTGCCCACCCAATGCAGCCATTGTTGCGGAAACGCTGTGATGTCACTTCTGGGTTTCTACATTGGAGACCTGAGCAAAGCAGAATTCAGTGGGATGGGAGACCCGGGCGAAGGAACATCCCCTTCTGCTCTGTGTAATAACAGCCGATACTATGCATCCATGGTAGCCAGTAACAATGGCCGCAGGGAAGACAGCAAGATGCTGCTGTGACCTGCTGCTTTCTGGATGGATCTGATGGCCGCAAGATGTGGGTGTGGGTCACTGTCTGTCTACACCTGGGTTGCAGACACCCCCCCCTTATCAGACCAGCTCATCTACTATACCTGGGTGGTGGACACAGCAAACCCACCTCTTTAGCAGATCAGCTATACCTGGGTGGTGGTGGACACAGCAACCTCCCCCTTCCCCGTTATCAGACCAACTCAGGGTGGCAGGGCAGACGCAAACACCCCTCATGCCTCTTCTCACACCAGCTCAGGTGACTGGGTGGCGGACACCATGGCTGCCAACCCACACCTCCTTATTACCAGCTCACCTCGGCTCGGACACCTCGGCTGGGCATCTGGCTCAGCTTCAGATACACCCGGGTGGCAGTTAGGGAGGACTGTGGACCAGGGCTGCTGATAGAAATTGCAGAGCCCCATACAGACTACCTGACAGGGTGTTATGGATGATATGTTTCTTTAAATGCAACTCTATGATGCATCTCTGTTGTACTTCTTCCTGTGAGGTGTTTCCTGTTCCTGCTGGGTCATTCAGTAAACATGGCTTCTGTACAGCAATGGCTTGTGCTGTCTCTTTACGTATATCACATCAAACATGATGTTAGAAGATTTCTGGATCCATGCTCTTTCTACACACTTGATGCTGAGAGCCTGCTAGCCTTGATGTGAGTGTTCTTGGAATTGATTGTGCCTCCTAACAATTGCAGTCCTGTCCTGGATGCTGAGTATTTGCAGCAAGGAAAACAGCATCATGGCAGCTAACAGCATTCCACTGCCTGAGGCAATGAGGTTGAGTGGGGATGTCTGCAGTAACTGGGACAATTTCAGGGCAGAGTTTGCGGACTACTCCCTAGCCACAGGGTTAAATGAGAAGTCTACAGCAGTACAAGCAGCCACACTGAGGAGGGTGATGGGCAGTGAATGCCTCCATGTTTACAAACATAATCTGAATCTCACAGAGGAGCAAAATAGTGACACCAAAACCATTCTGGATGCATTAGAAGCTTTCTTCAGATCCTCTAAAAATGTCATATATGAAAGATATATATTTGGCTGCTGTAAGCAAGAAGACTGTGAATCAATAGACAGGTTTGTCACACGGTTAAGTGAAAAAGCTGCAAGCTGTGAGTATGGCTCTCTGAGAGATGAACTTATTCGTGATAAAATAGTTTTGAGTATCACCAGTGAAAGCACACGCCGCCACCTATTGAGGAAACATGATTTAGATCTACAAACAGCAATTGAGGTATGTCGCACTGCAGATCTTACTGACAAACATATGAAAGCTATGGAGCAGAATAAACTGATTGACAATATCAATGCAGCCTCTAAACAACAGCAACGCTTCAAAAACCACCATCATAGGTTTCAGCACAAGGGTCACCTACACAACTCACCTGGGAGGAAGCCTGCATCATGCAAGTATTGCGGCAATGTGCATGTACGAGAGAAAGAAAAGTGTCCTGCATATGGGAAAATCTGTACTGCATGTGGTAAACCAAATCACTTTGCAAGAGTGGGTCTCTCCAGTAAAATGGAAGCAAGGAAGCTGCACACAACTGAGCAAATGTCAGATCCGGGGGATGCACACCTGCTTAGCACTGATATGGTTTACTCCTCAGAATGCATTGGTGCTGTAAACCCAAAGGGCAAAAAATGGTTTGTAAACCTCAGATTAAACATTATAATCCAACCCTGCCAGCTGGACTCGGGTGCAACGTGTGATGTCATGAGTATACAGGACAAAATGAAACTGGCACCCAGAGCACCCCTTCAGCCTAGTAGCACCAAACTAAAGTTATATTCAGGGGAACTAATGCAATCATTGGGGCTATTTCAAACAGAATGCAGCATACGTGATTGTATATACAAACTGAACTTTGAGATTGTTGATGCCGATCAGAAACCGCTATTATCGGGTTCAACATGTGAGCGCCTTGGACTGATGGTGTTCACCATTCCTGCTGAGCTACATAATGTTGATAATCAGCCTGCAAAAGCTCTGACTAGGCCACTGACAAAACAGCAAATTCTTCACACCTACAGTTATGTGTTTGAGGGCCCGATAGTCTATGTTCCAGGAGAGGTTCATTTTTAACTTGATCCTACCATTCAACCCGTGCAATGTGCCCCGCGCAATGTGCCTATCGCCATTAAGCCACAGGTTAAAGCTCAACTAGTTAAATATGAAGCTGAAGGACATCTAACTTCAGTATCAGAGCCTACAGATTGGATCAGTAACATTTTTGTTATCAGAAAGCCTGAGAAGATCAGAAAATGCATTGATCCCAAGTTTCTGAATATGGCCCTGAAACGGTCACACTATTTAATGTCAACACTCAATATTTTGCACAAACTACCTAAAGCACGTGTCTTCACCCTTGTTGATGCTAGAGATGCCTTTTTACAGTGCAAACTGGATGAAAAGAGTAGCTACATGACCACGTTCTGGACTCCTTGGGGCAGAAAGAGATGGCTCAAACTATCATTTGGAGTCTCTGTAGCACCTGAGGTATACCAGCGAAAGCAGCATGAACTATTAGGTGGTCTTTACGGAATTGAGCCAATAGCTGATGACATTCTAATAGTTGGCTGCTTTAATACAGATGAGGAGGCTGAGCATGACCATGATGAAAAGTTAATAGCGCCACTGGATCATTGAAGGCAGGTGATACTGAGGCTTAGTGTAAAGAAATTGCAGTTCAAGGTGGAAGAAGTCCATTTCCATGGACATATCCTGTCTTCACAAGGCTTAAAAGCTGACCCGGATAAGATTAAAGCCATTGTGGACATGCCACAGCCTGCTGATGCCAAAGCGGTACAGATATTTATTTGCTTTGTTACATACCTAGCAAAATTCCTACCAGACTTATCTGAGGTGTGCGAGCCATTAAGGCGACTTCTGAACAAAGATGCAGTTTGGCACTGGCTTCCCAAGCATGACTGGGCAGTAGAGGATATAAAACGTTTGGTCACCTCTGCCCCAGTGTTGAAATACTATGATGTCGCAAAGCCTGTTACGATACAAAGTGACTCCAGTAAAAATGGTCTAGGTTGTTGCCTTTTGCAGAAAGGTCAGCCAGTTGCATATGCGTCCAGAGCTCTTTCCTCAGCTGAGCAAAATTATGCTCAAATTGAGAAGGAATGTTTAAGCATTGTATTTGCTTGCCTGCGTTTCCATCATTATCTTTATGGACGGGATTCAATTACAGCTGAAACTGATCACAAACATCTGATAGCCATATTCAGAAAGCCCCTTTTGTGTGCTACCAAGCGTTTGCAGAGCATGATGCTTACATTGCAGCATTACAACCTGAATGTTGTCTACAAGCCAGGATGTGAACTGTATATCAGCGATACCCTGAGCAGAGCTACATCAGATAATGTGGCACCTGGAGGTGAGCATGAGCATCGTATAATTTGTCTGCTGCAACAGGAACAAAATTTCTTTGCTGATATTAATCAAGCAGACTATCTTAATGTCACAGATCAGCCACTACTAGATCAACTCATACAGCACACTGACAGTGATGCAACTTTACAAGCTTTAAAGTCTATTGTTTTGAGCGAGTGGCCAGATGAAACAGAGGCAGTACCTGGAATTGTAAGGGAATACTGGTCCTTTACAGATGAGATCAGCATACAAAACTGTATCTTGTACAAATGTCCAAGGGTCATCGTGCCGAAGTCACTGAGAGCAGAGATGTTATTACGCATACACTCCAGCCATATTGGTGGTGAAGCATGCTACAGACAAGCTTGTGATACTCTTTACTGGCCCAACATGCATGGACGAAATCAAAGACTTTGTCAGTAATTGTCCCACCTGCAACGACCATGCCCATTTACAACAAAAAGAAACCATGATGTCACATGAGATACCTACACATCCGTGGCAGATTATCAGTATAGACTTATTCAACTATGCAGGCAAGGAATACCTGCTATTAGTCGATCATTATTCAGACTTCTGGGAAATAGACCTTCTTCCCAACTTATCCACAGAATTTACAATTAAGAGGTGCAAGGCTCAGTTTGCACGTCATGCTCAACCAGATACAGTGATCTCTGACAATGGCCCCAGTTTGCAAGCCTACAATTCAGAAAATTTGCCACTGAATGAGCATGTTACTTCCTCACCACGTCATCCACAGGCTAATGGCAAAGCTGAATCAGCTGTAAAGATTGTTAAAAATTTATGTAAGAAAGCACAAAATGATGGTAAAGACCCATGGAAGGCCATTTTACATTGGAGAAACACTCCAACTGAAGGCATGCATAGTAGTACGGTACAAAGACTGATGTCAAGGAGATTAAAAACCTCCTTACCAGTAGCAAATAGGCTGCTTGAACCCTCTTTCATACAAGGTGTTACAGAAAAGTTAAGGATTAAGAGACAAGTGTCTTGTGGACGTTGAAGGAACTCTATCGCCGCAATCGAGTGGACTTGAGAGTGGCAGAGCAGTCTGAATCTCAGTATCCGGTTGATAGATCAGACTCACCCAGTATCACAAGGACATACACACCCATTAACAGTGAGGCATGTACAGAGGCAATGCCTCATACCAACGACAATAACAATTCTGGGCAAGCAAGTATACCCGACAGCTGCCAAGCACAGAGCGTGCCAGTACCTGATGAGAGGAGCCCAGTAACTTCAGAGAGAGCTAAAGGAATCCTTGCACAAGGGCCAGTCTTCACCCATAGTGGTAAATGTTCAAAACCACCTATGAGACTTAACCTATAGAATGTGTTATTGTTCTATCTCTTTTGAATTTCACAATGTTCATTTATTACCACTAAAAGGGGCAGCTGTTATGAATGATATGTTTCTTTAAATGCAACTCTATGGTGCATCTCTGTTGTACTTCAGTTCAGTAAACATGGCTTCTGTACAGTAATGGCTTGTGCTGTCTCTTTACATATATCACATCAAACACAGGGCCCCCCCTCTCCCAAGAAAATATTAAAGCTATATTTCACTAAAAATACAATAAAATCATTATTAGCAGACACAAATACAACATAACTCACAGAATTCCTGCTAAATCTAGAAGATAAAACTGAGTTAATAAATAAAAATGAAGATGAAATGAAAAAAATATACACGCTGGGCTCCGGGATCCGAGAGACAGAGGGAGAGAAACAAAGTAAGGCCTCATGTACACTGCAGCTGCTAAACTGAAGTTTAGGAGCAGTTAGGCATTTTTTCAGCAGCCCCTGAACACTCCTCTATGTTATCTTATGTACACATATACATTCTTATAGTAGGTTAGATGCATTTGTGGTTACTGGCATTTTTTTGAAAGCAGAAAAATTGCGTTCAAGACTGTAGTTTACTGGCATTTCAAACCTCAAACACATGTAACTGTGGAAAACTGCATTTATGCGCATTTGCGTTTATAAGCATTTTTAAAGGGGAAAAAAGGCCTGACAATTTTTAAACATATAAAACTGTTGAAAAAAAAACACATATTTCACCACATGCTGTTGCCTGCATTAATGGATGAGTCCAAAAGTGATGAACTCTGGTCCTCTCACAAAATTTCCTATGTCTTTAGAGCCTCAGCAACATCAACATCAGGAGCATTTCCTCACACACGCTCATGATGGGATCCATAGTGAAAACACAAAAATAAGACGGCTATCTACAAGCACACTGCTCTCTCTTATCTCACAGAATGGCTGAAATAGTTTACTTGTTGTTCATGCATTGTGGGCATTTGGGAGGGACTCCTGAGGTTATCTTTAAAAAATGCTTCTAACCTCAAATGTATGTTTTTCACTGACATTCAATTCTAGCTGTCCAGTTTCCAGTGAAATAGGTTTTCAACTGCTCTGTGTACATGAGCCCTTACAGAGATAACAAACTCAGGACATTAGAGCCAGGCTAAGAGGGGGGCCCACACAGGGAGTGGGATGAGTGAGGGACGACTGTCTCTTTCTCAGCAGATAAAAGCTGGCAGCAGGGAGAGGGGGAGAGACCAAGAGTTCTGCAATTACCGTCAATCACTAATCCCCCTCCCTGTGTGGGCCCCCCTGTGTGCCAGGGCCCCCTACAAGAGGACTGGAGGCCCCCCTATCAGCGGCCCTGCTGTGGACACAGTGGCATTGCTAGGGGGGGGTGGTCCGCACCCGGGTGCCACCCGCTACAGGAGTGACACCATCCGGAGGGTGGGGAAAGCCCCGGCTGACTTTGGAAGTTTTTTCTTTGAGCTGGAAACCCACCTACAGCACAGCGGCAGCCTGTGTTCTCCTCCTCCTCTGTCTCTCTCACTACAGCTCTGCTGCCTGTCACGATCCATTCTCCACCCGGGTGGCATGGCTGCACGCTTTCCTTTCCTCTCCAGCTGCCGCCCGGGTGTTCCATGTATCAGAGTCGCCCGTGCTAGTGTGGTAAGGGGCAGGGGAAGGGGGTGTCAGCTTACGATGAGGGGGGAGGGATGTCCTCTGTGGTGTTGACAGGTGGGGGGCTGTACTACTGATAAAGGGGGTAGTTTGTCCTGGGGAGGCTGTACTGATGGGGTAGTTATTCCTGGGGCGGGGCTGTACTGATGGAGGGGGTAGTTTGTCCTGGGGGTCTGTACTGATGGAGGGGGTGGTTTGTCCTGGGGGGGCTGTACTGATGGAGGGGGGTGGTTTGTACTGAGGGGGGCTGTACTGATGGAGGGGGTGGTTTGCCCTGAGGGGCTGTACTGATGGAAAGGGTGGTTTGTCCTGGGGGGCTGTACTGATGGAGGGGGTGGTTTGTCCTGGGGAGGGGGTGCACTTATAGAGGGGGTAGTTTTTCTTGGGGGGGCTGTACTGTTGGAGAGGGTGGTTTGTCCTGAGGGGCTGTACTAATGGAGGGGTGGTTTGTCCCGGGGGGCTGTACTGATGAAGGGGGGTGGTTTGTACTGAGGGGGGTCTGTACTGATGGAGGGGGTTTATATTTAGTGAGGGGTCTATACTGAGTGAGGGGGGCCTGTACTAAGTGTGGGGGGTCTCTACTGAGGGTGGACTATACTTGGAAGGGGAAATGTACTGAAGGAGGGGGGTCTGTATTGAGGGGTGACTATAGTTGGGGGGGTGACACCATATTTTACCACGCAGGGTGACACCAACCCTAGTGACGCCACTGTGTGGACACTGTGTGCAGCAGCAGCCGTGCCACCCAGGTGGAACATAATGACACAGGCCTGGCTCGCAGCAGTGGTGGGAGGAGCAGATGAAATCCGAGAACCACAAGATAATTTAAATAAATATTGGCATAATTCTTGTTAGCTCAACGTGTGGCTGGGTGCTTATTCCTGAAGTGTGGTAATTACCCAGCCACGAAACGCGTCAAGCTAACTAGAAGCCATGTAGCATGCACATTATGTACAGATTTGGTTTACTCTGTTCCTCCCTTCTTCTTCCTCTCCTCTCCCATTACTTGCAAGGGATATGACCTTAATTAGGATGTACAAGCCCATTTATTTCTACCCAATATATGTTAGACAATTGTTCGTATGATGTGTTTATTGGTGGAGTTTTGGTCTGAGCTGTCAGCTGGTCCGGTTTCTCACCTGATCCGGGAACTGCGATGTGCATGCCGGGTATCCCCCCTCCTCCCTTGCCTCTCTATGATGTGATCCCAACGTCACGCAGTGTGCAGAATGAGGGGGAGGCGTCACCATCTGGATGGCTAAGCCGCCTGGCAATTGGTGCCAAAACAGCCCCTCGTATTGCACGTAGATGGGTGGGTGCCCTTGTGCTGCACATTAATGTCACGCCCACCTTACCACATGTGTGGCGCTGCTATGCCACCAGTCCTTCTTTCCATCTACGTGCAATACGAGGGGCTGTTTTGGCACCAATTGCCAGGCGGCTTAGCCATCCAGATGGTGACGCCTCCCCCTCATTCTGCACACTGCGTGACGTTGGGATGTGCTGCAGCTGCACCCATATAAGCTCTCTCCTCAGTGGCCTAGTGTGCTTGTTTGGCTCTCTTTTACACTATGCACCCTTGTGGATTATAGCCTTTATGTCCTATTATAAGACAATACTTTTGGTTATCCACCATGTTAATGGTCCTTTTTTGTATCTTCTTTCTTTGGTTTATCTAGCTTTATAGGTGTCCTAACCCTTCACTCACTAGTTCACCATTCCACACACTTTTTGTCTATGTGGGTTCTGTCTCACCTGTGGCACTATGATTATATTTGCACTTACCCTACTTTAAATATTATTATTGGGGTATACTGTGCACCATGGAGTTTTATACATTTACTAATTTTAACAGAAGCCCTTGAGAGATGGTTTTGCTAATACCCCTGAGCCTAGGGGGATCCAAACCCATGGATGCTTGTCCGCCTAGGATGGGGCTTCAGGTTGGGTTCTGGTCATGAATTCACAGTTCCTGTGAATGGTGTCCCCGGTGGGTACCACACCTCCAACACACAGCAGAATTGTTTGTAAGTAATACAATGGGGCCCGTCCTATTCAATTTCTTGCAGTTTTAACTTTGACAGATTGCAGTTCCTTATGGGAACTTATGTATTATATTTCAGATCTATATCATGTGCTTGCTCCTGATGAGTGGTAATTACCCAGCCACGAAATGGCTGGGTAATTAAACCCAATATGTGTATATACAAGAATTATGCCAATATTTATTTCAATTATCATGTGGTTCTAGGATTACATATGCAGCAAATTATAGGGTTTTTATCCAATTGCATCTGATGTGGAGTAGAGAGCTTGGAGGTTACATACATATTATCATTTGTAACTGTACTGTAGTATCAAAACATATGTGCATGTGTAAATATATATATTTTTAATAGGATATCAATTACTACCATGAACTACTGTTTTTTACTTTGTTGCATACAGATTTTCATGAATTAATAAATATGCATTGTTCAATTAAAGTCCCACTTTTTGTTTTCCCTCCCTTTTCCTTCATAGACAGGGATGGAGGCATATGACTTTACCAGGTCGTTGCCTCATATAAAGTCCCAAAAAGTTGTATTTAATTTTTTTCTTTCAATGACTTAGACTTGGTAGAGAAACCCTTGTTGGCAAGCACGGAGATAAGATGTTTCTTGTAGTTGGTGACCAGGTTTGTACACATCTCAGGAGGGATTTCTGTACACTCTTCTTTACAGATGTCCTCTAAATCCTTAAGGTTTCTTGGCTGTCTCTTGGCAACTTAAGTTTCAGCTCCCTCTATACATTTTCTATAGTATTAAGGTCTGGGGAATGACTAGGCCACTCCACGACCTTAATGTGCTTCTTCTTGAGCCACTCCTTTTGTTGCCTTGGCGGTATGTTTTGGGCCATTGCCATGCTGGAAGACCCATCCACGAACCATCCTTAGTGTTCTGGCTGAGGGAAGAAGGTTCTCATCCAAGATTTTCAATACATGGCCCCGTCCATTGGCCGTTAGGGATGGCGTTCTTAGGGTCATAGCCAGCATTTTTCTTCCTCCAAACACAGCAAATCCAGTTAATGCCAAAGAGCTACATTTTAGTCTCATCTGACCAGCACTTTCTCCCAATCCTTCTCTGAATCATTTAGACGTTGATTGGCATGACTGCACATGTGCCTTCTTGAGAAGAGGTACTCGCCGTGTTTGGAGGAAGAAAAATGCTGACTATGACCTTAAGAAGACCAGATATGGTTCATTAAAAAGATATGGTTCATTAAAAAGGTATATTAGCTACTCAGTCACTAAGGAGTTACTATGATTAAACCATATACATAAATTCATTCTTTAATGCCAAAGTAATTTGCTATACTATATCCTCCCTTGATTCCAAAATGATTAGAACCTCTTGAATGGTAGTGAAACTTAATGCTTATTCCTGGATGAGTCAATGAATAATGTAATAAATAAGGGGTATTGTTTAATCCTGTTTCATTCCATGGTGCATGTGAGTAAAAGAGCTTTGTCTTAAGTTGGTGTACAGAACATTAAGGAAGTTGCTGCACAGCAATCACTGCTAGAATAGGTCTCTAAAGAAATAATGACTACAAGCAGGGAGTGAGGTTTATAGAAAATATATCTTTCATCACACATAGAATTTGCTTATTTGTACAGAATTGTACAACCACAGACATCTGTGGCCATAGAAGGTGGCACAAGAAAAGCAGCCTAGCAAGACAGATCATTAAAATCTGCTCTGATGATATTAAAGCAGAACTATAAGGAAATATAAACAACCAAAAGCTGATTCCCAAGTATTTTTTTATAAATAGTTACAGTTAATCAGTGTAAATATGCATACTTTCAGGATCATTGTGGAAGCCTAGAATAGAAGTGGTCGCCACTACTACCGTGATCCTTGCTATCTTCCAGGTCCCATGGTCCCAGGTCCCATGCTGAGTGACTGCCCTGCTTCATAGCAACCACAGAATGTTGCCCGCTCGGTATGGGCAACATTCAGAGAACACTTGCATTTTCTTGATAAATGCAAAACATTCTGTGATTGGAAGAGGTGGAGAGACAGGTCAGTGATCTCCCCCTCACCCAATCTAAGATTGTCTTGTATTTATAAAAATAAAGACAGTCTCTAAATGGCACCTGTGCTGTGCAGGCAACTCCCTGTGGTTATGTGCAGCAGGACAGCCATTCGGCAGGGGATGGCAGGTACTACAGTGATTCTCCACTTCCAGGGGGATCCCACAGGTATGGAAAATGCATACTTACTGTTAGGGATGAGCCGAACCCCCCCCCCTGGTTCGGTTCGCACCAGAACTTGAGAACAGGCAAAAAATGTGTGCGAATACGCGAACACCGTTAAAGTCTATGGAAGACAAACATGAATAATCAAATGTGCTCATTTTAAAGGCTTATATGCTAGTTATTTCCATAAAAAGTGTTTGGGGACCTGGGTCCTGCCCCAGGTGACATGTATCAATGCAAAAAAAGATTTTAAACACAGACATTTTTTCAGGAGCAGTGATTTTAATAATGCTTAAAGTGAAACAATAAAAATTAAATATTCCTTTAAATATTGTGCCTGGGGGTGTCCTTAGTATGCCTGTAAAGTATCGCATCTTTCCCGTGTTTAGAACAGTACCACAGCAAAATCACATTTCTAAAGGAAAAAATGTAATTTAAAACTGATCGCGGCTGTAATGAATTGTCAGATCCCGGCAATATAGATAAAAATCTTTGAAAAAAATGGCATGGGTCCCCCCCCCCCAAGGAAATTACCAGGCCCTTTGGGTCTGGTATGAATATTAAGGGGAAGCCTGCGCCAAAATGTAAAAAAAAATGATGTAGGGGTCCCCCCAAAATCTATACCAGACCCTTATAAGAGTATGCAACCTAGCAGGCCACAGGAAAAGGGGGGGATGAATGTGCGCCCCCCCCTGAACCATTCCAGGCCACATGCCCTCAACATGGGGAGGGTGCTTTGGGGGCCCCCCAAAACACCTTGTTTCTTTGCTGATGGGGACAAGGGCCTCATCCCCACAACCCTTGCCCAGCGGTTGTGGGGGTCTGCGGGCGGGGGGCTTATCGGAATCTGGAAGCCCCCTTTAACAAAGGGACCCCCAGATCCCGGCCCCCCCATGTGAATGGGTATCGGATATATTGTACTTCTACACATTAACAGGAAATATTTAAATCTGTGACGTGTTACTAGTGCACTGCACCCCACGTGAAGAATTAAACCGTGGCGCTATCTCCAGAACTACTCCCACCTCTTACAGTGCATTATCTAATCTAGTGCACACCCCTTTACAAAGTGTATATTACAAAATAAAAAATATAAAATAATATATATAAATGTATATAATACATGTAATGATATTAATGAACCAAATGAATATAAAACACCAAAAACACAGTACATAAAGTGACTCAGTGCCAATACTGCTCATATGATAGTATACATCAATCCCTGTGCAGTGACTCCACAAAAACAATGTATAACATCAAAGCTAATGACAGTCTTTGAGTGTCACACAATACCTATGTGACTATATCAAATAAAACTCTGTGAAAAATACACACACGTGTGAAAAGTGTCCGTGATCGTGGTCAGAAAAACACATCAAATGTGCCACAGCAAGTTCTTTTTCATTCCATGAGTGTAATTATCTTCTATCACATCCTTCCACCACACCTGCGTGTTCAGTGACCCCTCTCCCAATGGACAGCCACTCACCAGCTCCTCATGCTTCACTTTCGTATGAGGCTATAAAGCATAGATGTTTAGGGCTACTGGCAAGGGTTAAACAAATTCCATCCGGAGGTACGTTCCATATGTAAATTAAAGAAGACTCCCAATAGTGTGATACCGTAACAATTTAATAATACACACCACAAATCACACTCCAAAAATCCCACTCACATTGTGTATACAATTTAAAAGCACAGCAAATTCCACAGCAATCTGTATAACGCAATAAAAACACAGCAGCTTGGATCAACCTCCTAGGGGGTATGCGGTCACGGCGGACCCTGCCACAGCCGGCGTTTAAGAAGTATCTCTCACCCTCTCCTCGCCTGCCTGTCAGATGGACCCACCGTCTCCCCCGTTAGGTGAACCGCAGAGCTCGCTTCCTCCTGTCACTAGTACGTGGTGTTTATCCTTCGCTCGGCCACGCCCCCGACATGTTTCGTTACGCCTGTAACTTAATCATGGGATCTTCTTCTACACATTCACTAAAACAGTGTCAAAATGGAAAAAATGACAGGAGACAGTTTGGGACAATTCCTTTATTTAAAAAAAAAAAGTGTCCCGAGATGTCCACAGCGTCCGACGGACCGAGAAAAAAGAAAAAACACGGAAAAACTCTGCCTCCATGGGAGGCATCCCGCGATTGCAGGCTGTCGCCCAAAGTGACTCCCGTCACATATTTCCTCTTTCGGCAGGAGACTAACACAGAAGGAGATACCAGATGGGTTGACTTCGAAGTTAGTCTGTAGTTCCAGTCCCCCAATGCACGTACCCACACAGTACCCCAAACAAATTGTCCAAAACAGAGCATTACTCACCAAGCCAACCTCTGCCTCTCTCGTAGAACATACCCGCTGCTGACCCTTCTCCCTGGAGTCCTTTCAGCCGCTGGAGAGAAGACGGTGACTGGGCTCACTCTGTCATGCTTTTGGGGATCTAGGCCGACTGCCCAGCATTCCTGGGGTATTCAGGTGGGGACCGTAGTCCCATACACTTTTGCTATATAAAATTCTCCCAGTGTTGTCAGAGTAAGGCTGATATCCTCCTGATATCCTCCTGTCCCAATGGCAGACCTTTTGTGGGGTTGTGTCAGTGGAGACCACAGTCCCATCCACTACCACAGGAAATCCATCTTTTGTTAGTTGAGGGCAGAGGCCAGCAGCACTCTGCCCTCTTGCAAACTCTTCTGCTGGGTTTCTGTCAGTGAAGACCGCACTACCATCCACCGATATCAGCTCAAGCTACAGTTGTGGGGTGCCGATTATATTCTCTTCTTGGAGCTACTGCGGAGTTGATTGTTGTGTGCAGAGGTCAACAGCGCCATGCTCTGAAGCCAGCTCTTCTGCTGGAGGCTCACGGGGTTGTTCCCTGTCAGCAGAAAAGTCTATTAAATCCCCAGTCTCTAGAACTGGTGTCTGGGGATAAAGGTTCACCATCTCCTGTCCATGGAAACCAGAAGATGTAATCGGTGCTGAGAAGAGGCTAGCAGAGCTCTGCCCTGTTGTCAGCACTTTATCTTTGAGGACGGCAATCTCCAGAGTTTCCGCTGCCAATTCTGGGGCATGCTGCTGAACATGTTCTAGCAGTTCCCTGTATGCCCTTTCCAGGTGCTGTTCTTTCCTTAGCAAGTATTCCAGATCAGGTTTAAGCTCTAAATCCCCTGAAAGACTGAGCATAGCCTCTCTGTATTCTTGCAAGTCCAATAGGTTCCCCTTCATTGCCAAACATGAAACCATTTGTAAGGCTCTCCCACAGCAATCCAGGGCCTCCAAAGTCATATCCCTCATATTCTTTTGTCTCTCCTAAATATTCCTGCTCTGCTTGCCATTGCAGAGCCCGATATCGATCGTCCAACTCTATCTCCTCCTGGACCAGCCTGTCCAACTCAGTCACCCACTGCTCCTGGGGCCACTCTCCCAGGAATGTCATCCACAACTCCCATTGGTCACTGGCCCGTTCCCCTGGGGTTTGATAGCACTTGCCCTTGTACATACCAGCAACCTGGAGGGCTCCAATTCAGAGCTCCAGCTGAATCTGCTGCCTGAGCTCCAGGTATTGATCCACAGACACAGTCCCAGGGTATACTGAAAGAGCAATCCGCAGGACCCCCTCAAACTCTGATGCCAGGTCCATATCTCTGCTGGGGCAACCAAAGTCTGCTATCCCAATTTTGGATTTGGTGGTTTTTTGGTGGTTTGGTGGTTTGGACATGTTCACAGCAAGGAAGCACAATCCCACTGCTGCCACCAATGTGACGGACCCCGTAATCATGAGAAGTATGTCCGCAATATAGGCTTCCTTTGCCCAGCACCAGCACGATCCAAGATTCCTCAGCTCAACCAGTCACTTGTCGAGACAGCAGTATAGAGTGAACAACAGCATAAGGCTTTATTGGACAACAGACACAAGTATATGTCTCTGGAGACAATCCCCCCTCCTTGTTGGCATAGAGACACAGGGTGGGATAAACTTTACATCCAATCACATCAGGCATAGGTACATTCAAACTTATAAGCACATCTATAAACAAAATCTGGGCATCCAGCCAACAACTAGTGGTACTGAAACTTTTAACCTTTCAACAACTATTTAAAACAGTAACTGGGTGCACAGATCACACAGTTCAAATGTCCAATGTCAGTAGTCTAAACATATTGTAGACAACCTGGCTGGTTCAGGGGTAAAATGAAATACTGAGTTCAGTGGGCACATTAGCAGGCACAGAAAGCATGGCACATTAGCAGGCACAGACAGCATGGCACATTAGCAGGCACAGACAACATGGTACATTAGCAGGCACAGAAAGCATGGCACATTAGCAGGCACAGAAACATGGCACATTAGCAGGCACAGACAGCATGGCACAGTAGCAGGCTCAGATAACATGGTACATGAGCAGGCACAGAAAGCATGGCACATTAGCAGGCACAGACAGCATGGTACATTAGCAGGCACAGACAGCATGGCACAGTAACAGGCACAGGAAGCATGGCACATTAGCAGGCACAGACAGCATGGTACATTAGCAGGTATAGACAGCATTGTACATTACATGGCACAGACAGCATGGTACAATACATGGCAGGCAGCAGCCTGTCCCCTAACACAATCAGTACCCCACCCACCCCTCAGTCTGCCACAGTGTACAGAACCCCCCTCCTCACTAAATTCACAGACCTCAGCCAGACTTCAGCACTATGGGAGATTTCCACTCTCCCAGGCTCCCAGAGGTTAGGATGACCTCATTGCCCCTTCAACCCACCCCTGCAGCTCCCAGATTTTGTGAGGCTCTGTATCTCAGATCCTGTAACAGGAGCCTGGGCAGAAAGCAGAGATATCAGCCTGGTGGTGTGGCTACCCAAGACAGACAACGCTCCATCCATAATAATACTTTTCTCCTGCACCCCAGCAGCCTTGTCCCGGCCCTGTGATTCACCATTACCTTACCCAGCAGGAGCCGCTAGGAGCTAGGAAGTAGGAGCCGGAACTGGGGGCAGAGCTTGGAGGTGTAGTTGTGCATGCCTGCAATACGTCATCAGTTGCTAGTATGCCGGCGGTCCTAGCAACTGGACTGCAAACAAGATTGAGGAAGGGGGGGGAGAAGCAGACAGAGCCACTACTGACAGGAATCATCACTGGGTGCAGTGTGTAAGAGCACACATTGAACCCGTGGATACCTTCACTGCAGCCCAGTGTCTGAACTTTTTCCGGGACTCCAGAACAGATCTGCGGGACCCCGGGACTTACTTGCAATTGCAGGACAATCCCGCAGAATCCAGGATGGTTGGGAGGTATGTCATTGCATCATGTTTTAGGTGCTAGGAGCTGTGTCAATATGCTTTTGTTCTCTTGAAAACCAGCTTGAAGCAAGTTAAATGCAGGTCAGAAGGAGGTCAACTGCAGGTAAAATTCTGATTGATCTCAGATGTGTCTCAACTGATTTCTAACAGATGCCATCAACAAATGCAACACAAGTTGGCTCTAAGTATTGTACATTCTGGCTTTTTCATGCAGCCTGCTATATATATATATATTTTTTTTTTTGCAGTTAAAGTGATATTAAGTCCACGTTCACATCGGGTCGTTCTGACATGCGATGTGACATCGACAACGGCACCGTCTGAATCGGTGCGATTCTGACTTTGCGACACCGCACTGATTCCCAAAAGTAGTTGCTGTATTACTTTAGGCGACTTTGGGGGTGATTTGAATAGATATCTGTTCATGAACTCACACAGATGTCTGTCAAATCGTCCCCGAAGTCAGACTGCATTGCCGGTTTGAAATCGTGCGACTTCAGCTGAACTCACGCGATTTCGAACCTGCTTTCAATGTGAACCTGGGCTCAAAGTTCTTTTTTTTTTTGTTTAATAAATTTTTATTAAGTATGAAAGAGAAAGAGGTGTACCATATGTTTCTTAACATATAGCGTCAATAGACAATATAGAACCTTGCCGAACAGGTATAACATGGAGGTTTGCAATAACAAGGTACATCGAAAATATATATCACATATCTACTTATGCCTTCTAGTGAGGTGCAGCTTGCGCCACCTGAAATGGAATACCAGAAATATCTGTATATATACCATCCCAGGGGTATCGGCAGCATCCGCATATCTACATACAGTCACGTGTAGAGTACACATCTGTAGTCAATGTAATAGAAATGGGGAAAAGAGAATAGAGAAAGGTGAAAAATTGGAAAAGATAGAAAGAGAAAGGGGGAAGGTAAAGGGAAGGGAAGAGGTGGGAGGGGGAGTAGAGCTGCCCCGGTCCAAGCTCATCTATGTAAATTATGATCTATGAACAAGTTACAAGGGTTGAGACATAATTTCCGCATATGTGGTAGTGAACGTAAAGGCAAACCAGCAGGACCATATCTTTTTCGCTAGATCAGATTTGTTTCTAAGAGTGAGAGTCATATCTTTCATGTAGTAGATGTTGTCTATTTTCACCAGCCATTGGTGTAATGAGGGACTGGCCGACTGTTTCCAATATAGAAGAATAAGTGCCTTTGCAGCGTTAAGTAGGTGTGGCGTGATTGATTTTTTATAGGGTCCTGCCGGTTTGCCTGTACAATGAAATAGGACAAACCATGGGTCATTAGGAACCTCCCAACCTTGAATTTCTTTAATCCAATGTAAAACAGTCAACCAGAACGGGCGTATCCGTATCCGGGCGTAAACCACCAAATGTGAGCATGTGTTGCATTCTCCCCACAACCTCTCCAACACGTAGACGGAATTTGTGGAAAGGTTTTGTGTAGAACCACAGGTGTATAGTGCCATCTCGTTAGCAATTTGTAATTTACTTCTGCCGTTGCAGATGCACCAGATGAGGTATGGGCCAAAATTAGAATGTTTGATATTTGATCTGTTGATAATTTTTTTTGTAAGTCCTGTTCCCAGTTGTGAATGAAGCTAGGAGTACCAGTAAAGGACAGAGTTATCAAAATTTTGTAAAAGTGAGAGATAGGTTTCTCTACAGGGTGATCATCGGAGAGTGCAGCTTCTAAAGGAGTCAAATCCGAAAAGGATCGCAAGGGCCTAGGAAGAGAGTGCACAAAAGCTGTTAGTTGCCTGTATTTCCAGTAGTCCATGGCTGAGATGGTGGGGGAATGTAGTAGTGTGGATATAGGCAATACACCTGATGGTGTAGTTACTTGATGTAACAGAAGCTTAGATCCAAGGTTCCATGTGCTGATCCCAGGGTCAATATTTCCTGGGGGAAAGTAGTTGTGTCCAGTTAGAGGTAACAAGGGAGAGTTGTATGTCCATTTATGTGTTTTACACAGGGAGTCCCATATCTTGAGGGAGGAACGCATTAGTAGGGACGCAGCAGGGGATAGGTTTCTATATTCATTCGGTAGCCAAATTTGTGTAGAGAGATCTGTGCCACTGAGTTCCAGTTCCAGGGACACCCATATTTTAGTGTCTCTGTGATATTTCCAGTCAGAGATTCTATTTAGAACAATTGCTCGGAAGTAATTCTTAAAATCGGGTAATGCCAAGCCTCCTTCTCTCTTGGGTCTGATAAGAAGTGACCTAGAAAGTCTAGGGTTTTTCCTGTTCCAAATATATTTACCAATTAAGGAGCTTGATAATGTAAAAAATCCTACCACAATTGTGCTGGGATCTTTTCCAGGTTTAGGGATGACTGTGATATGTACATGAATAGTCTCAGGGCGGAGGTTACCACCTTTAGAAGTTACGTTATTGTAATTAGTCAAGTGAGGGAGTAGTATATCTGTGAAAGATCGATAGTAAGCAACTGTAAGTCCATCAGGACACGGAGATTTACCATTAGCCATGGCTTTTAGTGCTAAGCGTAGTTCCGAGGTGGTAAGCTCCCCCTCTAATGAGGCTAAAATATCAGGTGAGAGATTCGGTAGATTTGCTTGTTCTAAATATTCCCTAATGAGTCCCGCCTTGACCTTCTGATCTGTAACTGAGGGTTGGACATTGTATAATTGTTGGTAGAAGTCCCAGAATTCTTTAGCTATATTTGGAGTGTCGTGTACCGTATTTGCTGAGGGGGTTCTTAATTTTTGCTATGAAAAAGGCAGATTTCTTTTGCTGTAGGGAGCGGGCCAGTAGCTTACCTGGTTTATTTCCCCATTCAAAAAAACTTTGAGCCACAAAGCGGGCCCGTCGTTTTTGGTCTACATGCAAGAGAGATTTCAACTCTTCTCTCTTTTCAGTCAGAGTGTGAAATATCTTCTGGGTTTGTGTGGCCTTATGTTGGTACTCTAATGTCTTAATTTCACTAAGCAACTTGGCTTGATGGAATGTACGTTCTCTTTTTTTCCTCGCTCCTAATTCTATTAATTTACCCCGAATATGGGCCTTATGGGCCTCCCATAATGTCCCAGGTGAAATATCAGGATGTGAATTTTCTTTAAAGTAGAAAAATAATTCCTCACTAATCATTTTTTTATCAATTTCATCCATGAAGAGTTCTTCATTTAACTTCCAATTAGTGGATGTAAGAGGCATAGAGGGAAGTTTAACCGAAAGCGTAATCGGTGCGTGATCAGATATGTGCGATGTTTCAATTGTCGATTTCGTTAAGATGGGTAGGTGGTGGTGGTCAGTAAGGAACAAGTCAATTCTGGAGTAAGTCTGGTGTACCTGAGAGTATTGTGTAAAATCTCTTTCTCTTGGGTGCATAATCCTCCAGGCATCCACTAACTGGGTGTCATGTAAGCATTTGCGAATGTATCGCAGACGTGCATGGGACATGCTGGAACTCCCCCTAGAGGTGTCTACAGCAGGCTCCAAGGACATATTGAAGTCGCCTGCAAGGAGAATGCACCCATGTGAGAAGTCTCTCAATTTCTTAAGTGTGGAGGCTATGAAACCTGCCTGATCACGGTTAGGGGAATAGAGAGTTGCCAAAGTACAAGGTACATTACCCAATGTGCCCCTCAAGAACAAAAAGCCAAACTGATCACTCAACATTGACTCCAGTTTAAACGCAGTTCCTCTACGGAACCCAGTGGCCACACCTTTTGCTTTATGTATATCCGAGAGGCTATAGTACCACGTAGAGTATTGTTGTGAGTAAAGTTTTACCGAAGTAGTATGCGTAAGGTGGGTCTCCTGCAAGAAGATCACATCCCCTCGCAGGCGACCCAGTTCTCTATGTAGGCTATGCCTTTTGCCAGGGGCATGTAGGCCCTGTACGTTAAAGGAGAGTAGGTTTACCGTAGCCATGGGGACCTTTAGTAGAAATCCACATCACTTTCATCGTGAGGAGTTGGATCTGAGGCAGGGGGGAGAAGGGGAGGTAAGTAGGGGAGGAGAGAATGGAGGTTGGAGAGCGATAGAGGAAGTAAGAAAAAAAAAAAAAAGAGAAGAAGAGGGGTTAGTCTCACGTCTCGAGGAAGGTATACATCACTGTGGGGGAGTGATTGCATGTGCACGCATAAATCTGCAGTGCATGAACAGGGTAAGCATGAGATCCAGCATCCCCACACCCATGGCCCACAAAGGAGCAAGAGCGTGAGGACGCAGGACCACGCAGCCCCTGTAACAGGGGTGGTGACGAAACCCGGGCATCCAGACACAAATCCCATGAAAAGCGTAGGCAATGTCCCGATGCCCCGACGCCGACACTCAGTAATATAACACTAAACAAAAAAGGAAGAAACCATTACCAGATCATCATCTATATGTAGCGTCTAGTAAGGAGCAAAAAACCCAGGAAATAGTCCAATGACTACACTCCGTATGGGGTGCGGCCATAACTAGTAAACTGGTGTAGAATCAAACAGGTAAATGAGGCCAATCATTAAAACACATATAGGACTATGATGAACAGGGTATGCTTGTAGAAAGAAATGGCCCACCACCGTCTGGTGATGGGAGTATGATCCTGAAGTCAGCAGGGAAGATATTCAGCTGGGTTGAAGTGGAGATCCAGAGGCAGAGGTGCGGTGCTTGTGGTCTACCTTCTGCCACTTCTGTTCAGAGTTACCGGGTAGAGGTGGAATGACGTCCTGCCAGCCAGGAAGCCCCGGCGGAGATATGTTCAGGTCCAGACAAAATTTCTCCAGATCTTCTGGGAACAGGAGAACAGCCCTTTTGCCATCTCTGTTTGCCATCAGGGCTGCAGGAAAGCCCCATCTGTAGTTTACAGATGCTGCCCTTAGCTTCTCTGTAAGGTGACGCAGGGCCCTGCGTCGCTCGAGAATTTCTCTCACCAGGTCTGGGTAGAAGGAGAGGGTTGCTCCATCAAAGACCAGTGAGGCGGCATCCCTGGCCTTTTTCATAATCAGCTCCTTTTCAGGATAATGATGAACTCTGCAGATGACATCACGCGGGATGTCTGATGAAAGATTACGGGGGCGGAGAGCCCTGTGAACTCTATCAATCTTCAGGGGATTATCTGCAGGCAGGCCCAGGAGGGTATTAAAAATACCTTGGATAGAGGGGAGAAGATCATCATCTCTTGTTGCCTCAGGCAGTCCTCTAATCCTGATATTATTGCGCCTGTTTCGGTTTTCCTGGTCCTCTATTTTGTAAAGGGTCATCCTGTGTTCAATAGCAAGTTGGCGTGTATTTGTTTGCAGGAGCCTAATGGCGGCCGCGTAGCAATCTAATCACTGTTCAGATTCCTCTACACGCTCTAATACATGAGGGAGGTCAGAGTGGACTGCAGACACTTCCTTCTTGATGAACCGTTCAAGGCTCAGCAGCATAGAGGCTAGGTCAGTTTTAGTGGGGAGATCACTCACCAAAGTTGCGACCCCCGAGTGTCTGCTTGTGCTCTCCTCACCCTCTGATCCTGCAGAGGAATCAGGGGAACAGCATCCAAGCTCAGGCCTGTTGCGGAAGGCAGAGCTTATGCCGGGATGCACGCCACGAGGAGAGCGGCCTAATCCGTCCATAACTTCACCCTCCTCCAGTTCCGCGGCTAAGAACCGTTTTATAGAGCCCACCAAGGTTCCCTTTTTAGGCAGGGGCTTACCGGATCGATTCCGCATCCTTGTTCAGTGTTCCAGCTGTGTTAAAGTGTCGTTAATAGCAAATAGATCGGTGTCAGCGCCGGAGCTCAGGAGAGACATGTCCGCTCTACAGCATGCCGAGACCACGCCCCCCCCTTTTTTTTTAATAACAACCATGTTATACTTATCTTCTCTGTGCATTGGTTTTGCACAGATCAGATCCAATCCTCCTCTTCTTGGATCCCCCACTGGCACTCCAGGCTCCTGCCTAGTGCCCCCATAGCAAGCATCTTGCTATGGAGACATCTGTGCAGACTTTCTCCCAAGCCGCTGCTCCATGTGTCCATTCACACATGGAGCACGGCTCTAGGGGCCGCCTCCACTCTTTCCTCATTGACTCACTGGCTGTGATTGACAGCAGCGGAAACCAATGGCTACCACTGCTGTATCAGTCAATGAGGAGGGAGAGACCCAGGAGATCCGAGGCTCTTGTGCACAATGCTGGATAGAGATGGGGCTTTATGACCAATTTAAATATGCAGTCAAATGCATAAATAAAAGAATAAAGGGCTTATTCATACAAAGTGTTGTGTTTTAGCATGTTAGGAAAAAGCTCTGTTTTTGCATTTCTATGGATATATGTTCCTCATCGTAGACTTAGGGGGTCTCAATATTGCTGTCCGCCTGGACACCACAAATATACAGTGGGGACAGAAAGTATTCAGACCCCCTTAAATTTTTCACTCTTTGATAAAGGAATTGTCAAAAACTGTCTCTTGTAGTTTTTTTGATGAATGGGTAGGGGTACTATGTACCCCTACCCATTCACATGGGGAAGGAGCGGGATCTGGAGTCCCCCTTGTTAAAGGGGGCTTCTAGATTCTGATAATCCCCCCACCCACAGACCCCCACAACCACCAGGCAAGGGTTGTGGGGATGAGGCCCTTGTCCCCATCAACATGGGGACAAGGTGCTTTGGGGGGGACCCCAAAGCACCCTCCCCATGTTGAGGGCATGTGGTCTGGTGTAGTTCAGGAGGGGGGGTGCTCACTCACCCCCCATCCTGTCTTCCAGGCTGCATGCTCGGATAAGGGTCTGGTATGGATTTTGGTGGGTACACCCACGCCATTTAAAAAAAAAAATTTTTGGTGTGGAGTTCCTCCTAAAATTTTGCCGCGGGACTGTAAAACACATCAGACAGATGCACCACTTTACAGGTAGACTAAGGGGACCCCAGGCACGATATTTAAAGGAATATTTCATTTTTATTGTTTCACTTTAACCACTTCAGCCCTGGAAGGATTTGCCCCCTTCCTGACAAGGCCGTTTTTTGAGTTACGGCACTGCATTGCTTTAACTGACAATTGCGCGGTCGTGCAACGTTGTACCCAAACAAAATTCATGTCCTTTTTTCCTCACAAATAGAGCTTTCTTTTGGTGATATCTGATCACCTCTGCGGTTCCTATTTTTTGCGCTATAAACAAAAAGAACGACAATTTTGCAAAAAAACACAATATTTTGTAGTTTTTGCTATAATAAATATCCTCAAATTTAAAGAAAGTTTTTTTCCTCAGTTCAGGCCAATATGTATTCTTCTACGTATTTTTGGTAAAAAAAATCGCAATAGCGTATATTGATTGGTTTGTGCAAAAGTTATAGCATCTACAAAATAGGGCATAGTTTTATGTCATTTTTATTATTATAATTTTTTTTTACTAGTAATGGCGACGATCTGCGTTTTTTTATCAGGACTGCGACATTGCGGCGGACAGATCGGACACTTCTGACACTATTTTCGGACCATTCTCTCCTCTCCCCTGAGAGATTTGGGATTTGTGTGTTTACATACACAGATCTCGGTTCTCGTTCTGTCACGAGCGATTGCGGGTGCCCGGCGGTCATCGCCGGGCACGCGTGTTGGCTCTGGGGACATGTGGCGGGTGCGCGCGTGCCTGCTGTGATGTCTTAAAGGAGCGACGTACAGCTACGGCGATTTGCTCCGCCGAGCCAACCTGCCACAGTATAAATGCGGCGGCTGGTCGGCTAGTGGTTAAGCATTCTTAAAATCACTGCTCCTGAAAAAACAGCTGTTTTAAAAACTTTTTTTGCATTAATACATGTCCCTGGGGGCAGTACCTGGGTCCCCATACACTTTTTATGGCAATAACTTGCATATAAGCCTTTAAAATGAGCACTTTTGATTTTTCATGTTTGTGTCCCATAGACTTTAATAGGATTTGCATGTTCACACAAATTTTTTGCCTGTTCGCATGTTCTGGTGTGAACCGAACCGGGGGGGTGTTCAGCCCATCCCTAGTTATTTTAGTGTAATTGACTATTAGTACTGTAATGCCCTGTACACACGGTCGGACTTTCCGACGGAATATGTGCGATCGGAGCTTGTTGTCGGAAATTCCGACCGTGTGTGGGCTCCATCGGACTTTCTCCATCGGAATTTCCGACACACAAAGTTTTAGAGCATGCTATAAAATTTTCCGACAACAAAATCCGATCCTTTAAATTCCGATCGTGTGTAGACAAATCTGACGGACAAAGTGCCACGCATGCTCAGAATAAATGAAGAGACAAAAGCTATTGGCTATTGCCCCATTTATAGTCCCGACGTACGTGTTTTACATCACCGCATTCAGAATCGGATTTTCCGACAACTTTGTGTGACCGTGTGTATGCAAGGCAAGTTTGAGCCAACATCCGTCTGAAAAAAAACATGGATTTTGTTATCCGAATGTCCGATCAATGTCCGACCGTGTGTACGGGGCATTAGGGCGGAGGGTCCCGTGCACCCCGATGACTCAGAACCACTCACCAAATTGATTTGACCTGTTTTCAAAAGATCGTTAAAAGTTTGGTGTGATGATGCTTGATAAACAGGGAGGAAAATTACTTCCTGGTTCTTTTGATACTTCCTCATGGTCAAGGAAAGAGAAGAGAGGCTCATAGCGCAAAATGTAACTTTTTAAAAAATATCAGGATAAAAAAAAACAGTAGGTAGAGGGTTGTATGCATTTAATTTAGTTTGTTGGTAAGTATTATTTATTATAATAATACATTATTATATATTTGTGTGATATATTATTATTAATATACAGGATTATATAGCACCAACAGTTTACGCAGTGCTTTACAATATAAAGGGAGACAATACAGCAACAATGCATTTCATTACAAGAGGGTTAGGAGGGCCCTGCTCCTGCTAGCTTACAATCTAATAGGGAGGGACTGATGAAACAAAAGGTAGTAACTGTGAGGGATGAATTTATAGGGGAAGTAGAAGATTTGGTTGTTAGCTGAAGGCATGATAGGCCTCCCTGAAGACATGAGATTTCAGGTATCGCCTATAAGTGGACAGAGTAGGAGATAACTGGACAGATTAGGGTAGTGAGCTCCAGAGGATGGGAGAGGCTCTGGATAAGTCTTGGAGATGAGCATGGGTAGAAGTGACAAGGGAGCTAGAGAGCAGAAGGTCTTTGGAGGAGCGGAGAGAATGGTTTGGGTAATATTTGGAGATATTATTGGTGATGTAGCTCGGGGCAGAGTTGTAAATGTCTTTGTATGCCGATGTTAGTGTTTTGAATTTTATTCATTGGTCAATGGGATTGGCAGAGAGGGGTTGCGGACGCTGAAATGTTGGTAAGATGGATGAGTCTGGCAGCAGCATTCATGATAGACTGAAGAGGGGATGGTTTGCGGAGAGGTAGGCCAATGAGGAGAAAGTTACAATAGTCAAGGCGAGAAATAACAGGTAGTGAATAAGTTGCTCAGTGGTTTCAATGGCTAAAAAGGGGTTATTTTGGAGATGTTACGGAGGTGAAGTCTGCAAAATTAGGGCAGCGATTGGATTTGGGGCTGAAAGAACAGGTCAGAATCCAGGATTACACCTAGAACCCTGGCATGAGGGTAGGGACTGATGGCTGTATTATTGATCTTCATGGAGAAGTTAGGGGAGGGGGCACGGGCCGGAGGAAAAATTGTGAGCTCAGTTTTAGAAAGTTTGAGTTTGAGGAAGTGGTGTGACATCCATGCTGAAGTCAGTTAATATGTCAGTTAATAAGTTACTTCCACTAGTATCTGACAGCTAGGTATAAATATGTAGACAACCCCCAACTGCTGTAGTGGATGGGAGTTTTTCTTTAAATGTAATAGTTAAAGATTAAAGGTTTTATACATTTATTTAGTTTGTTGGCAAATATATTTGTGGGATATACTTCCACTACATATCTAGCAGCTAGGTATAAATAGGTACACGAGTTCCTGACTGCTGTAGTGGATTGTTTAAATGTAATAGTTAAAGCGGAATTAAACCCTTTCCTAAAGAAGAAATTGAAAATGGCCCTTGGAGCTTTATAATGTACCAGGGATCCACTGCAAATTAACACATTATGGGAGACTTGCCTGCTAGAGTCTAGAGTTAGACGATCCCCTCCAGCATTGTGGTGTGAGTGCCCTTGGCTGTCACGGGTGTTGCCATCTTATACCAGTTTTCCCTCCTGGTTTGGACTCTTTGGCCGCTTGGCTGGCTGGGCTGTGAAGACGTCACTCCTGCAAATGCATATGGGAGTCACATCGCAGTGCAGAGTTGTGCCATAAATGTACATTGAGTAGTCTACATTACTACTGACAGTAGCAAACTTATAGAAGAGACCCATAGGGTCATAAAACCCCTCCTGTCAATGTTTCCTTTTTTACAGTTTAGTGCAAAATTAAGCTCAATCTTAGCACCAAGCACCAAACTAAAAACACCATTTATTAATCTTCTCTATGCATATGCATGTGTGGGTGTTTGTATTCCAAAGAAATCACATTTACAAAGACTCTCCAAGCATTCTTCCCCACGGCCATCTTTAATAAGGGCAGATTCAGCTATTATTAATTTCCTTGAATCTATCCACCCTTATTGTGCGCACTGTAACATCTCATGCAACTGCGGTTTAATTAAATTGACCTTCCTTTTTTGTTTACATGTTGGAATGGCAACTGCAATTTTAGGGGGAAGGTAGCTTACGTTGGCAACATGTAGATAAAAAGCCTAAGGCGTGTAACAGCACATTTCTATTGGCTCAGTAAATGCTTTAATCCCTTCTTGCTATTGCGTAAGTGCCAATGTCTGATGGTTTGCTGTCCAATGATCAGAAGAATTTAGGGCATGCTAAGCTTGAAAAGTCCCTCCTCCATTCTGCAAGGAAATCTCACAAGATTAAAAAAATATGATGGCCAGGCCAGGGATGTATGTTGATAATAACCCAGGAGTCTGTGGGCAGGTTTTGAAACATCATTACAGCCTAGGCCAGAAATGTGGAAGTAAGTACAAAAATTGAAAAAAAAAGGAAAAATCTGCAAAGAAATTCCTATCTATTTACTAAAGCTTACATTATAACAATGATAAATTTACAATGGTAATGGAGAGAGTTTAGTTCTATTTTATTCCACTTTAATAGCAGTAAAAGGGTTAGATAATAATGCATTACCGTACACTACTTGCTGTCTCTGTCTGGTTTCAATATGCACTACATTACCAAAAGTATTGGGGCACCTGCCTTTACACACACACAGATGAACTTTAATGGCATCCCAGTCCGTAGGGTTCAATATTGAGTTGGCCCACCCTTTGCAGCTATAACAGCTTCAAATCTTCTGGGAAGGCTGTCCACAAGGTTTAGGAGGTATTTATGGGAATGTTTGGCCATTCTTCCAGAAGCGCATTTGTGAGGTCAGGCAATGATGTCGACGAGAAGGCCTGGCTCGCATCCTCCGCTCTAATTCATCCCAAAGGTGTTTTATCGGTTTGAGGTCAGGACTCTGTGCAGGCCAGTCAAGTTCCTCCACCCCAAACTCACTCATCCATGTCTTTATTGACCTTGCTTTGTGCACTGGTCCAAATCATTTGGTGGAGGGGGGATTATGGTGAGGGGTTGTTTTTCAGGGGTAGGGCTTGGCCCCTTAGTTCCAGTGAAAGGAACTCTTAAGGCGTCAGCATACAAGACATTTTGGACAATTTCATGCTACCAACTTTGTGAGAACAGTTTGGGGGTGGCCCCTTCCTGTTCCAACATGACTGCACACCAGTGCACAAAGTAAGGTCCAAAAAGACAATGATGAACAAGTTTGGGGTGGAGGAACTGGACTGACCTGCAAAGTCCTCAACCCGATAGAATGCTTTTGGGATGAATTAGAGTGGACAGCCTTCCCAGAAGAGTTGAAGCTGTTATAGCTGCAAAGGGTGGGCCAACTCAATATTGAACCCTACAGACTAAGACCGGGATGCAAGTTCATGTGTGTGTAAAGGCAGGTGTCCCAATACTTTAGGAAATATAGTGTATCTGAGCCCTGACCTGGTACTAGAATAAAGCAAATAAATGTCAGAGTGAAGTCAGAGTTCCTTAATCACTTAAAGGACCAAGCCTATTTCTGACACTTGTTGCTTACAAGTTAAAATCAGTTAAAATGGCAGTTGTTGCAATATCTTATGTCACACGGTATTTGCGCAGCAGTCTTTCAAATGCAATTTTTTTGGGAAAAAATACACTTCACTGAATTAAAAAAAACGAAACAGTAAAGTTAGCCCATTTTTTTCCATATTGTGAAAGATGATGTTATGAGTAAATAGATACCTAACATGTTACCATTTAAAATTGCGCACATTCGTAAAATGGCAACAAACTACGGTACTTAAAAATCTCCATAGGCGACGCCTTACAATTTTTTAATGGCTACCTATTAAGAATTACTGAGGAGGTCTTTTTCTAGAATTATTGCTCTCGCTCTGACGATCGTGGTGATACCTCACATGTGTGATTTGAACACCGTTTACACTTGCGGGCGTGAATTTTGTATGTGTTTTCTTTGGTGTGCGAGCACGCGGGCACGGGGGTGCTTTCAAATTTATTTATTTTTATTTATTTTATTTGTAATTTTTTTACACTGTCCCTTTAAAAAAAAAAAAAGAACACTTTTATTTCTGTCACAATGAATACAAACATCCCTTGTGACAGTAATAGGCAGTGACAGGTACTCTTTATGGAGGGATCTGGGGACCCCAAATCCCTCCTTTGCACTATAAAGTATTCAAAACACCAAAATCAGTGTTTTGGAATACTGACATTTTTTTTAAATTGCGCCATTGGCAGCCGAGTAATCCAGATGTGACTTTGTGACGTCGCTTCCAGCTTTTTACATCGGAGGCCCAAACAAAGCTAATTCTGGCTTTGTTCGGGTCTCCAGCCAGCCAGTGGATGTGCCGGCTGGTCAATTGGGTCTCTTGGTGGGACAGGATACCCGGGCGGAGCCGTGGGAAGCGGCAGGAGGGGGGGAATGTCCTGCACATGGTGATAACGGCAGAACGGCTGCTGAGCCACATCTGCTGTTATTACTAGAAAGCCGACCGCCAGCTCTAAAAAATGTTACCAGGGTGAAGCCTGCAGCTGCAGGTCCCGGTACAACCACTTCCTCAAATCGATGTACAGGTACGTTGTTTCGCGTAATGTGGTTAAAGTGGTTGTAAACCTCAGACATGAAATATGATCAAAGCATATCCCCCTATAGTGTGTATTTGTCTCAATTAAAAACACTAAGGGTTCTTTCACACTGGCGTTCCATATGTCCGTTTTTCCTCCATCCGTTGGCGGATGAAAAATGGACATACATGTATCTCTATGGGCTAGCGAACGTTATCGGATGATCATCCGCTGACATCCGCTGATATCCGCTGACATCCATCTCTGCTAAGCTCCATTTTTTAAGACGAACGAAATCTCTATTTTTCTTTCGTTAAAAAAATGGAACAGACGAAAAACGGATGTTAGCGGACAATCCGCTTACATCCGATTTGCTGACATCCATTTTTAAACCCTTTTTATTTTCCTTTATTAAACACACTGTATATATAGCTGGTTGCTAAGGAGGGGGCCGGGAAGCAGCTCACCGCATCCTTAACAACCGATGTGTGATCAGCTGTCAGCAGGGTTCCACGCTGACAGCTGAATGTAAAAAAAAAAAAATGGCCATAAACCATTAAAAATCGCAAAAAAAAAAAGCCGTGGGGTCCCCCCCAGGTCCTTACTAGGCCCTTCGGGTCTAGTATGGATTCGGAGGGGACCCCCTACGCCAAAATTTGAAAAAAAAAAATGGCGTGGGGTTCCGCGAAAATCAATATCCTTATCAGATATATAATATTGTTACATATCTGAGTGTGGATCCCCCTTACATCAGACTCCCCAGAGAGCTTCCCCTTACATCAGGGTCCCCAGAGAGTCTCCCTTACATCAGGGTCCCCAGATAGCCTCCCCTTACATCAGGGTCCCCAGATAGCCCCTTCCTTCCATCAGGGTCCCCAGAGAGCCCCCCTTACATCAGGGTCCCCAGAGAGCCTCGCCATACATCAGGGTCCCCAGAGAGCCTCCCTTACAACCAGGGTCCCCAGAGAACCCCCCTTACATCAGGGTCCCCAGAGAGCCTCCCCATACATCAGGGTCCCCAGAGAGCCTCCCCATACATCAGGTTCCCCAGAGAGCCCCTCCCTTACATCAAGGTCCCCAGAGAGCCCCCCTTACATCAGGGTTCTCAGAGAGCCCCCCTTACATCAGGGTCCCCAGAGAGCCTCCCCATACATCAGGGTCCCCAGAGAGCCCCTCCCTTACATCAGGGTCCCCAGAGAGCCCCCTTACCTCAGGGTTCTCAGAGAGCCCGCTTACATCAGGGTCCCCATCAGGGTCCCCTGAGAGCCCCTCCCATACATCAGGGTCCCCAGAGAGCCCCTCCCTTACATCAGGGTCCCCAGAGAGCCCCCCTTACATCAGGGTTCTTAGAGAGCCCCCCTTACATCAGGGTCCCCATCAGGGTCCCCAGAGAGCCTCCCCATACATCAGGGTCCCCAGAGAGCCCCCCTTACATCAGGGTCCCCAGAGAGACTCTCCATACTTCAGGGTCCCCAGAGAGACTTCCCATACCTCAGGGTCCCCAGAGAGCCTCCCCATACATCAGGGTCCCCAGAGACCCTCCCCATACATCAGAGTCCTCAGAGAGCCCCCCTTACATCAGGGTCCCAGAGACCCTCCCCATCAGGGTAAGAGAGAGGGGGTGGATGAATAGGAGTGAAAGAGAGAGAGGGGGTGGCTGAGAGGGGGGTGAGGGAGGGTGAGAGAGAGGGTCGTGGATGAGAGGGGGTGATAGAGAGAGGGGGTGGGAAAGAGAGACACCCTAGCCCTGCCTGCAGCCCCTACTGTCCCAGCCCCTGTCTGTGTGGGTAGGCGTGTGTGATCAACCTACCTGCCGCCCATCCTCGGGCTATGGGCCAGAGACTTGGGGCTAGAGCCCCAATAGCCACACCCTAGTGACACCACTGCCCTCTGCCATCGTCTCCCGATGCCGTCTTCTCTCACCGATGTCTCTTCTGGTGCCATCTCTCGCGCCGCCGCCTTCTTCCACTACTGTCTTCTTCCTCGCAGCCGGTTACCCGCTATTGTTCTGTGGCTGTCTTCCTCCATTGTGTCGTTGCCCGATGTCTGGCATCTGTTATATAGCCATGGGGCATGGCCATCAGATGACATTCCCTGGAGAGCCCGCCCCCTGTGACATCAAGGGCGGCCTCTTTGGGTGACGTCATCGGATAGCCACACCCCATGGCTATATAACAGATGCCAGACAGCAGGCGACAACACAACGAAGGAAGGCAAAGAACAGCGGCTTTTTTTTTCTTAGTGGGTAACCAGTGGTGAGGAAAAAGACAGCAGCTGGAGAAGACGGTGGTGGGAGAGACAGCACCGGGAGAAACTGCGGCAGGAAAAGACGTCGGTGGGAGAAGACAGCACTGGCAGAGATGGCACCAGGAGAGACGGAACTGGGAGAGACGGCACTGTGAGATACAGCACCGGGAGAAGACAGCTCAGAGCTATAAAGGACTTGTCAATACCGCCTCTTGTTTTTTTTTTACTTTTTACTGCTTTTTTGGTGAATGGGTAGGGGTACGACGTACCCAATACCCATTCACATAGGGGGTACGGGACCTGGGGGCGCCCTTGTTAAAGGGGGCTTCCAGATTCCGATAAGCCTCCTACCCGCCATGGTTGTCGGGAAGAGGCCCTTGTCCCCATCAACATGGGGGCAAGGTGCTATGGGGTGGGGGGCGCAGAGCTCCCACTATCCCCCCATGTTGAGGGCATGCGGACTGGTATGGCTCAGGAGGTGGGGGGCCTCGCCTTTTTCTTTTTTTTTTTGCCGTGGGGTTCCCCTCAGAATCCATACCAGACCCAAAGGGCCTGGTATGGACCTGGGCGGAGGGGACCCCACGCTGTTTATTTTGCAATTTGTTTTTTGCCAGCAATTTTTTTGTTTACATTCAGCTGTCAGCGGAAAACCCAGCTGACAGCTGATGACTCATCGGTTGTTAAGGACGTGGCGGCTGGCTTCCCGGCCCCCTGCTTAGCAACCAGCTATATAGTGTTTGAAGTTCAGTTCAGTCACTTTTTTTTTGTAAAAAACAGATGTCAGCAGACATGAAAACGGATGTAAAAATCGACATCCGTATGCGCTTTTGATCTTTTTTTTTTACAAAAAAAACGTGACTGAACTGAACTAAAAAAACGGAACACCCGTCTGAAACCAGCCTAAGTGTATATTGTGTCTGCTGCTTCGTTCCTCATAAATCACTTCTGACAAGTTTTCCTGACACCAAGAGAAAAAAGTGACAGGGGAGGGATCTCCGGTTGATTGACAGCCTCTGCTCTGTTCCTGTGTGCTGTGTGAAGGGAGGTGTGTACTTTCCCTCCAATCAACTCTCAGAGGTCTGCTCACTGAGCTTTAAAATTTTCTGGACTTTGAACACCTGTAGAGAAGATATGGTTGTAGATAAACAGATACAACATAAGTAGGAGGATTTGTTTCAGCTCTGTGTATCACCAGAGGCCATTCACTTCACTGGGTATATGTAAGAGTTTACAACCATTTATCATTTTATATTTGTTTAGTGACTCAAAGTATTGAAACCAATATTTTAACACGATAGCCATTCAGCTGGGACATAAATGGCCTACAGGTATGACAATTGCATTCACTAACATTTAAAAGCGGCACCCATTTTTTCCTACTAGGGCCCTTTGTCTGTTCAGGCAATTTTCTTGAAAAAAGGTGAGCTTAGCTTTTTAATACTCTATAAGCATGACTATTTATAACTTCAACTTGTAAATATATGCCAAACAGTTTGGTCCGTTAGGACAACATGCATGATTTACATTGACCTAACTATACTCTTTTTTTGTGTTCAGTTTGCATAGCATTGCCTCATATTTACTTATATTCGATTGCCTGGATGTCTATGTGTTTTGTTTTTTTTTGCAAAAAAAACTAATGAACACAGAAAGAAAGATGCATTCAGTTAGAAGGACGTAACAAAGGCAGCCCAGCAGTATGAATTTTTCATGCTTAGCCTCTTTTAACACTTCCATTCCCAAGGTGCGTGATGTAAAACAATCACAGTCCCCCACCTTCCTCCTCTTCCAGTCTGGCGTGTTGCACTTGAAGTTGCTATTTGTATCTCCACTCATGCAAGGGTAAAGGCCATATCCCTCAGCTTAAAACCTCACAGCAACTTCACAGACATGTCCTTTTACAAGCCTAGAATTAAATGGCAGCATAGGCCTGCCGTTCTTCACCAGCTAATGAAAGGCAAGATACTTGAACCAAGTGGCCCGCTCTATCTAATGCTTTCTATGAAAGCAAAATATGAGTAGAGTGAAAATCTCTGATTACAAAGTGAAAAAAAAACACCTTCTAATTGAGACAATTTATCCTAATTACTTCTGTTAATATGAGGGAGGATGCACAAGGGATGTCCTTGATTAAATATAAAATGGCCCATTGCCGAGGATGGTTCTCATTTGTTTAAGGCAACATTAAGCAGCCCGCCCTCGTTTGTGGGTAGATGCAGGAAAAGTACAGCTTAGTTCATCAGTTTTTGCATGATTAATAAATATTAGAACCACAATGTTTTTCTACAAATGTCCAATGCTAATAAGTATGCTGACTTTGCCAGTATTCTGAAATATTACAGTATATATATATATATATATATATATATATATATATACTGTATACAGTATCTTGCAAAAATGAGTACACCCCTCACATTTTTGTAAATATTTTATTATATCTCCTCATGTGACAACACTGAAGAAATGACACTTTGCTACAATGTAAAGTAGTGAGTGTGCAGCTTATATAACACTGTCAATTTGCTGTCCTCTCAAAATAACTCAACACTCAGCCAATAATGTCTAAATTGCTGGCAACAAAAGTGAGTACACCGCTAAGTGAAAATGTACAAATTGGGCCCAAAGTGTCAATATTTTGTGTGGCCACCATTATTTTCCAGCACTGCCTTAACCCTTTTGGGCATGCATTTTACCAGCTTAGCTTCACAGGTTGCCACTGGAGTCCTTTTCCAGTCCTCCATGATGACGTCACAGAGATGGTGGATGTTAGAGGCCTTGCGCTCCTCCACCTTCCATTTGAGGATACCCCACAGATGCTCAATATTGTTAAGGTCTGGAGACATGCTTGGCCAGTCCATCACCTTTAACCTCAGCTTCTTTAGCAAGGCAGTGATCGTCTTGGAGGTGTGTTTGGGGTCGTTATCGTGTTGGAATACTGCCCTGCGGCACAGTCTTCGAAGGGAGGGGATCATGCTCTGCTTCAGTATGTCACAGTGCTTGTTGGCATTCATGGTTCCCTCAGTGAACTGTAGCTCCCCAGTGTCAGCAGCACTCATGCAGCCCCAGACCATGACACTCCCACCACCATACTTGACTGTAGGCAAGACACACTTGTCTTTGTACTCCGCCACACACACTTGACACCATTTGAACCAAATAAGTTTATCTTGGTCTCACCAGACCACAGGAAATGGTACCAGTAATCCATGTCCTTAGTCTGCTTGTCATCAGCAAACTGTTTGCAGGTTTTCTTGTGCATCATCCTTAGAAAAGGCTTCCTTCCGGGACGACAGCCATGCAGACCAATTTGATGCAGTGTGCGGCGTATGGTCTGAGCACTGACAGGCTGACCCTCCACACCTTCAACCTCTGCAGCAATGCTAGCAGCACTCATACATCTATTTCCCAAAGATGATCTCTGAATATGACGCTAAGCATGTGCACTCAACTTCTTTGGTCGACCGAGGCGAGGCCTGTTCTGAGTGGAACCTGTCCTATCAAACCACTGTATGGTCTTGGCCACCGTGCTGCAGCTCAGTTTCAGGGTCTTGGCAATCTTCTTATAGCCTAGGTCATCTTTATGTAGAGCGACAAATCCTTTTTTCAGATCCTCAGAGAGTTCTTTTCCATGAGGTGCCATGTTTGTCAGGGCTGGGCTCAGCCCTTCCTACTCTGAGGTGGCCGCTTAGCTATCTGCTAAGTGCCAGCTTCTATCTCTCCACAGTGACTCCCCAGAAGATGATATCCTGCTCGTCAGTCTTGCCTACTTAAGCCGTCCAGTCCAGATGATCAGTACCTTCACTTTGGTCATATCTCTAGAGGCGCTCTCCTGTGTTCCTGTTAAAGACTTGCTTGGTTGACATTCCTTCTGGCTCCAGATCCTGCTTGCTGTTCTGCTACGCTGTTCTCTGGCTCCCGGACGTTTTGGCTTGTCTGACTATCCGTTCTGGTTCCTGAACTCTGACTATCTTTTGACTACGTTTACTCTGTTTACCTTTTTTTATTATTAATAAACAAGTGTGATTTAACTGTACTTTTGTCTCAGTCTGATTCATGGTTTCTGACAATGTTGAACTTCCATTGACCAGTATGAGAGTGAGAGCGATAATACCATATTTAACACACCTTCTCCCCATTCACACATGAGGCCTTGTAGCATTAACGAGCCACGTGACGCCAGGGAGGGAAAATGGCTAATTAGGCCCAATACATTTTGACTTGATATACAAGCGATGTCTTGATATAAGAGTAGCGTCATGTCAAAACTGAGTATAAAAAAGAAGAGAGGCGCCTCTAAGTGTAGCAATATGGTTACATTTAATGAAGGTACAACATTTAGCAACTCACATGGTTGATGATGAAAACATTCACATCTAAGTATGCAGGAATCCGGGGTAAGGCTGTCCACAAAGACTATCCTCCTCACCACCATCGACGTCGTCCCTTCCACGCTGCGCTCCTCGAGCGGTTCAAGCCATGCTTTCAGATCGTTCTACTGCAGGGTAGTCTTCCCGGTCACGATTGCATTCTGACAGCAGTGAGAGCTGGTGGTGCGGGGAATGGTCTATGTGGACAGCTTTTCCCCGGATGCCTGTGCCATATGCCTCTTTTAACCATCAACCATGTGAGTTGCTAAATGTTGTACCTTCATTAAAACTAACCATATTGCTACACTTAGAGGAGCCTCTCTTCTCTTTTATACCCTATAGCTCCTGCT